>NC_021160.2:1829314-1833905 GCF_000331145.2 Cicer arietinum | reverse complement strand
TTTCCCTAAGCCTGTCTATCCACTTGTGCACCCTGCTGTTTTGGTGGAAACATATGAAAAGGGAGAAAGTGTCTCACATTATGTTGATGATTTTCAAGGACATGAACATTTTAAATCTGCTCTTGCTCACATAGGGACTCATGCACTTTTGAAGATGCTTCTGGTAAAATAACTCTCATTTGCAAATTTTCATGCCATTGCTATCTTGTGGTTTTAGATAGTGTCATTTTGGGAATTGGTGATTTATTATGCACCGTAAAGGACTAAGTGTTGTAAAGGATGACCTCACAATGTAATTATACACATCCTGATCTTTCATACCCCCTTTGTTCCTTTTTAACTGCCACTACTGTTAGAAGAATTTTGTTCCTATTTATTAGTTGTTTTCAAAGTTCAATGCAACATTAAATATATTGTTTTGTCAGTAATATCCTTAACTATTTATTGCTGAGAAATGTAGGTGGAATGAGATAATAAATAGTCAAGGATATTATAGAAAAAGACATAATTACATCAAAAGTAATGGAGTTTATTGGTTTTATTGCTGTGGGTAGTTAACCTTAAAACGACAACTAAAAAAGGTTAAAGTAGTATGAAGTAGAAGCAGCATGGTTCCTGTAGTAGTTTTAAATTTGGAACACCATAAAATTCCAGCTTCATAGACCATGCAATGTCTTCTTTCAGGTGGACAACTTCATTCATGCAGATATGCATCCTGGAAATATCCTTGTTCGGGGCAAGTCTAGCAAACGACTTTTCAAATCAAAGCCTCATGTAATTTTCCTGGATGTAGGCATGACCGCCGAACTCTCTGGTAGTGATAGGGTAAATTTACTGGAATTTTTCAAAGCTGTTGCCCGCCGGGATGGCCGGACTGCTGCAGAATGCGCACTCAGTTTATCAAAGCAACAGAAATGTCCTAATCCAAAGGCTTTCATTGAGGTAATTTTTTTTTATCCAACTTACATTATTAATTTTTTTCCCGAAGGCTCACATTCATTACAGATGTGATTTAATGCTTGTGGTTGCTGCATTTTAATCTGTTTGGTTGGTTCCTTGGAGGCTTTTAGATGTTTTGCTGTCCACTAGTAGGCTGAGTTTCATTTATTCTCATATTTTTTGTGAAGGCAACAATTGTGGAGATAAACTAGTATACATGGTTTTTTTGGGTGGGATCTTATAATGTTCAATTCCCTTCAAAAAACTTATTATGGTTTTATTTTGTGATATCTATTGTCAAAACATATATGCACATGAATAAATCATATATGGGCTAATAATGGGAATAACCGATTGAAACTGAATGTCAAATATCATTCTATTTTACGATAAATTTGCATGTATCTGCCGTTGACTTTGATTTTGCACTATTTCATTTGTTATTTCCTTGTTTTTCTAACAGGAAGTGGAAGAGGCATTTACTTTTTGGGGAACCCCAGAAGGTGACCTGGTTCATCCTGCAGAGTGCATGGAACAATTACTTGAGAAAGTTAGGCGTCACAGAGTTAATATTGATGGTAATGTTTGTACTGTCATGGTGACGACCTTGGTTCTTGAGGTAATTATTTTTCTTCTTTTTGCCACATTCTCTCAATATCATGTGACCATACTTACAAGTTATAATTAGGATGTGAAAAACTTTAACTTTTCTACCTGCATTATTTGTGCAAGACTAGTTAGAAAAGATTTAACTTTTCCTGGTGCATGCTCCTTAGGATTTTTGTATGATATCTATTTGCTGATGTGATTTGCCTAATATTTGTAATAACTGTATAATTCTAGGGTTGGCAACGCAAGCTTGATCCTGGGTACAATGTGATGCAGACGCTGCAGACTTTGCTGCTTAGAGCTGATTGGGCAAAGGATCTTTCTTACACAATTGATGGACTCATGGCCCCTTAACTAGAGGAGGTTTTTTCTTTGTTGAGGCTCTTGAGAAACAATTTTGACAACATAACCCCCAGACATCTCTTGTCCTAAGGGCCTTCTCAAGATTGCCATTTGTTTTTTTTTTCTTTCCAAAATATGATTCTTTGAAAATTCTATCCCCTGTATTTTTTTTGTTTAATTTTCAACAGTTATTTTGTGAGAATCACAGTTTACGGAAAAAATGGAAGAATAAAGTGGTGATTAGTTCTCTCCCTTCTCTACCTTTTTTTGCAGTTGATGAACCAGATAGGAATTGAGACCCTATGATTTACAATGTAAAATAAAAGGTTAACAAGTTTATTGATCACTTTCCTTACTATGGCTATGCTTGTTTGAAACTTGGAATTGAAAGTAAATACTTACTGGTTTGAACTGTAACAATGGTCAACACCCTGTCTCGTCATTTTCATTTAATATTAGTAAATTCCTACGTTTGGAATTCCATTTCAAACTCTCAAACAAGATATTATTAGTTATTTTTTACTAAAGATGTTAGGAAGTAGTATAATTTAGCTTAGGCGACTATGTATCAGGAGCTCTTTATCTAAATTCTTTATATATGCAGTCTTTTATTTTCTCTGTATCGTTATTTATTTTTGTGTTTGAAAGTGCCAGATTGAACCTCATTTTTCATACAGGATTGGTATAAAAAAAACTATACTACATTCAGAAAGATAAATTACATCATCAATTTTTCTAAATTATATCAAATAATAATTACAATTTCTGATCCATCAAATTTAAGACATTTTTTTTAATCTTAAGTTTAATCTATTTCTTATTATCAATTGTGGTGGTAGTTCGACGGTAAAGTTTATAGCTTTGTAATTTTAAGGTATCAAGTTCAAATTCCTTCTAGAAAATTTATGAATTGTTCATTACTGTCAGAGTTATTAATAAAAAATTTCTTCGATCTCCAATTTTTTTAAAATACTTTGGTCTAGTTGTGGTGCTGAATGCTAAAGCACTTTGTATAGATAATTTAGTTAATGGGCATGTGCGTAAATATCCAGCGCAGATAGAAAATGAAGCACAGTCCTACGGTGTAAATGCTTTAAATATATCGGATTTCTAATTTGGCCTGAAAAAAGTAAAAAGATTACCGTGACAGAAAAAATCACCATAAATTACCCTTGCTACAATTTTGCCTCTAACTTATTCTTGTCTTCGTTGTTAAGCAAATGTTAGTAAATTAATTGTTAAGTTAGTTTTATCGGATTTGAAACTTAAATTTTCATATTATAAATCTACTAAACATGAATACTTTTAAAATGGTGAAATACTCACCATACTTGTAGATACTCATTGTTTCTTCATTATTTCATTGCAAATGAAATTAATAATTTTTTAATATATTAATATAATATTATTTATGTATTTGAGTTTATTTGTTGTTGTAATCGAACAGATTTTTTTATTTTTAAAACTTTTATTGTGATTATACATTGTAAATTGACCAATTTAATCCTCTTAAATTAAATTATACAAAAAATACATGTTTTTCATTCAAGTTATTATTCTGATGATACAGCATAAACCAAATCTCAGTTGTACTGTTAATATAGCATCACAAACTGTTTATGAACATTGACAATGGTTGTACTTGTAATGTTTCATGCAAGCTAAATTAATGGCACGCTATAAGTGTTTGAAGAGGTTGTTATAGTTGCATTATCCATTACATCATTTCAGCTATAGCTCAAAGAACTAATTCAACATACAAATGAATTACTTAAAATATACTTCAGGACCTTTTAACAACACTTACCGCATTCCCGTTTAAAAAAAGTAGAGCAACTGAACTGATAAACTTCGAAATTTTAAAAAGTTGGAGAAATATATAGGACCATGAAACTATTTATTTCAGATTCAGGTAAGGCAAAAAATGTCACCGCAATCCAATAAAAAAGAATAGAAACTTAAAGTAATCAACTGAAGTATCTACCAACAGTAAAAAATATATAAATATATTGAAGTACCTTGCTAAATCTATAAAAATCTATAAAAAAATCGAACACAGGCTCCAAAGGTATCTAAGAATATATTTTAGCTTGTGCAATCAATCAATGTTTTGGATTGGAAGTGAGCTCACGTATTTCTTTTATTGCTGTCTTTATGCTATGAAGAGCCATTTTCTTCACCTGTTTTCATGTTCACAAAAAGAAGAAACAAACTCTTGTCAATTTTATATATCTGACAGAAGAATACAGGAGTCGAAAAATAATTAGATTATTATTATGTAGGCCACCTCCAGATTGTCAGCTTTTGCTTTGTGGTCTTCTGGAAGCAGATGAATCTCATCAGTCAATTGAATATACTCAGCAACACTCTCAGCAGACATAAATTCCAATACCACATGAACACAACACTGGATATCAAGAATCAAATACTTGTCATATATTCATACAATTTTAAAATGTAAGTGTTGGTACATTCATGTAATCTTGAGAAATCGTTTGATTAAATGTAACTTTCAAAATTGAAAATGTAAGTAAATTTTGAAGTGTATAAATCATGTTTAAAAAAGAATGTATATCTATTCAAGAACAGTTCAAATATTTTGCTGTCTTACTTGATTAGAAGAGACAAATAAGGCGAGAATTTTTTTACTATAGAAGTGTTAGTAGAGACCTTAGAATTCCTAATCTGGTATGGACATCCA
>NC_021160.2:1775131-1828762 GCF_000331145.2 Cicer arietinum | reverse complement strand
AATGATGACAGCTTCTCCGACATGTTGCTCAAACGTCCATGGTTCGATATCTGGCAACGGTGAAAAGTGAGTCAGCGTTAGTTATAACAACTTAATTAAGTGTTTATAGCATTAGCACTTTCATATAAGTTATAAGTTGGTTTCATATGCTATTTTAAAGAGTTTGTAGAAATAAGTTGAAAACAGCTTACGGACAGAACATATTATAAGTTGTTTCTATAAATTCTCTCAACCAATCTCATAAGTGCATATGCAAGTAGATAAGTTCAAATAAGTCACTTTGAACAGGCTATAATAGATGGATACAAACACATGGGTTATGGATATACTTACCGAACTCCTCCTTCAGTCTCATTTTGTGAGTAGTGTCCAGAAAGATGCTCTGATCTAGAATTGGGTGAACTATCTGCATAAGAGAGATAAAAATCAATCATATCATCAACTCAAACAAGACCATGCTAAGGAATTGTCTTCTTTGAAACTTGCCTTCTTGCTGTCATATTCATTGTTATAAGAAAACTCATCAGCGTGTCTTTTGAGGTATTCTAGAAGCTTCAGTACATCCTGTCTTCGGAACACATCCCACTGGGCCACAGAATACATTTCAGTGCTTCGAACTGTCTTGTTGAAAGTTATAGAGCTTTGTGATTTTTCAGAATCAGAACCGGAACCACATCCTCCGTTGCTGAAAGTATTGTTCCCTTCAGTAGAGATGTAAGATGTTCTATTGACTCTCCTATAAAAGTCGGTTCCTTCTCTTATAATATTCTCAGGTTCCTTTTGATCACTGTCATCTGTGTGCTCAGTAGTAATCTTCGAAGACCCTCTTTGACACATAGTTCTGTGCTTTTTCAATAACTTAGTTATTTTAGTAAGATGTTCGGTAGAGGGAGGAACGTCTGTGGTATGTGCCATCATATTAACCTGGAATTACACATCCAACATAGTAAATGGCATTTGTTATCTGCATAAAATTATTTCACAAAGTACAATGGAGGCGTGGAGCAATGCTATTCGACAGGAAGCTTTTTGCAATGGTTCAAACATTGAATAATACATGCAAGTATACCAAAAGGAGACAAAATTTATGAAATTTCCATTGCACGTATCATTTGTGGTGTACCTAAGTACCAGTTGAAATATCAGAAGCATATTCCATGATATTTGAAATCACTTCCTTTCCAAGTTTCGACAAAATAAACAAAGTTCATGAAATTTTTATTCCAGATATATTCAACAGGTCAAATGCAATCATAGAAAGGGAACATACCACATCGTATGGGTGATAAGAGAGATTTAACACGGAATAAGCTTCTTTGTCAGCACATCGATGAGAAATATAGACATATGGGCCTTTGTCATGTTTAGCACTCCCCTCTGGCATATGTGCAGCTATATTCAGAAGACCAGACCTGGGATTCATGTATTCTTGAATTGGAAGAGAACCAATTACTTCAGCAAAATGAGATGGAAAGTGTTCTTTGAATAGTTGGGAAGATAACCATCCATTTAGGTTCAGCGTCTCGTGCCAATCATTTTTCTGAGGTTGACATCTAAAAGAACCAGTAAAATGCTGTCTAATGTTAATTTCCACCTGCAAGAGTAAGAGTTCCAAAATAATATACTTTTAGCAATGGCTTTTTGGTTCAAGGGTAGCTCTATCGTGATTAAGAACATGAATAACACAATTGAACGATGTCTATATTCACACCACACCAATGCTTTCCAATTATGAACAGCAATAACTAAGGTCATTATAATGTAGTATATATTATTAAATACATTAAAAAATTGGAATACATAGTTTTCTAAGTGGTTAATGAACTCCGGTGAATGTTGAATCGATCACGGCTACCCAAGTTCAATCAATATATCTGGAACAATTCTTAGTTATACTTTACTTGCCTCCTAGCCTAATTTCGGATTGTTAGAGAACTGGAGGGTTAAGACAAAAACCTTAAACAGCATCAAAATAACAAACACTTAGTTTATAAACTGACCTCCCACCAATCCAAACAAGCTTCAAGTAAGTCCTTATTATTCTCATATCTTGTAATGCTCCTCTCAACATATGCACAGAACATGACCAGAGGATCCCAGCTGAGGTGTGTCGTACTTCGGAGCACATTTTGCACTATTACAGGATGGCCTTTTCCCCAGTGTTTCTGAAAGTGTTCAAAATGATCGCTACGAATGTCAAAAACTGTTGGATGAAATAAGCAATTATCATTAGAATCTTCTCTTCGAGCCGCTTCTTGCGATTGCTTATATCTGTTAGTTCTATCACCGTCGTCGATACAAAGTGAGCAACTTGAATTTTTATCCAAAATTTCAGGAACGTCGTAGCTGCAAACAATTTCTTCAGCCTTTACTTCCATTTCTTCGATCCAACTTAAGGAAAAAACACATCTCAAATCAAGGTGGCCATCACCACAGCCACCTAGCTCGGTAGGAGGGCATGATACATTGTTAGTACCATTACAACCGGTCGAATCATGTAACATTGAAGTATCGATTACATTGTTACTAGAAATGGTCATATCATCCAAAAGGTGAGTTTCATTAGCAACACAAGTGTCCATTTTGTCAGGTAACTTGGCCATCGAAGAATTTATATGGTCAAAGATGCTTCCATGACTTATTGCCTGACAACATCTTAAGCAAAGGCTGTAGGAACAACAAAGGCAGCTTCTGTGAAGATTCAGAATCGGTGTTTTGCAGTAGTTGCTGAGACAAGTGCATAAATGCTTATTATGTTAGCAAGCAACACTAGAAAATAATTTGAAATTGTTAACAGTAGTAGCAGAAAAAAGATTACCAGTAATTTTTCTCTTTGCAGTCAAATTCGACCTGCTTGATGAGAATATCAGAAATATTTTTCCCTGTCACACATAATGTCATCTAAGATAGCCGTATCTAACAAATAAAATTTATTCAGAAACTTTGAAATCAGAAGAATAATAGTTACTACCTTTAATTTCCGCTTCTGTTTCGAGCTCTGTATGCTGGTCTTCACTCATTTGTTTTAGTACAGGAAGGAGAATACATATCATATAATGAAAATGCAATATCCTATCAACTCTGCTAGTACCAGCCAAATAATCCTGAAACAATGAGACATAAAATTAAGCGTCAACAAGTGCCACTAAATAAAATAAAAAAACTATCCAAGCGTAAAAATATTTGATATCAGACCTTACTTTCACTGTCTTTACCATGACTTGTCCAACAATCTTTACATGTGCAAGTTCCTCGACAAACCGGACACGCCATCTTAACCTCATCTTGAGTATCAAAATACCTAAATTTGTTTCAACAATAAATTGACAAGTGTGTCATATTTTGATAATAAGCATACAGGTACAGGTGACAGAAATTACAGTAGTAACTATCCTAGCACTAGTTATTATCAATCAATAATTTCGAAAAGCGGTACAAAAGATAACATGTAGTTGGATGAACCAAACACAGGGATGAAAACTTTTAATTCTTATTAAGTCTGTATACTCTACAATGTTGATAATAAAGCACCTTACTACGAACAAAATAAAGCAAAAAATAAATGAAATTAACCATATATGCACAACAGATAATAATAGCACAGGGTATCAAATATTCAAATTCATGCAAAAAACATGGGAGTAAATGAAGTTCCAACCGTTCTTTAATGCAATCCATGCAGAAAAACTGTTTCTGGCAGTTTGAACATTTTATCAGATTCCATGAATCACTACTCTGGCACCAATGACACTTCTTCCTCCTACCCTTCTTCAAGTTTGAAACATCCTTAAAAAAAAAACAATTAGACACAAACAAAAACACATTAGGATAATGTCACAGTCACACATTAGTGAATGAAAAAGAAAGTCAAAATTGAAAACCAACCTGCAAATTATCAAAAGGGACCCTTCTATCAACATTCTTGGACCTGAAGTAACGTGGTGTAACATGACAGTGAAAATCAATATCACGAGGTGTTGAAACAGGAGCAATTTCCATAACCCCATTGGGTAATTCTTTCCTCAATTCTCCTTCACTGTAATCCAATTCTGATTCCTCATTGTTGTTCCAATTCACATTTTTCTTCTTCTTCTCAATTTCTCTTTGAAGAACCATTTTTATCAGCTCCAATTGCACATCAATATCCTTCTTCTTCTTTTTCTTCTTTGACCTAATCTCCACGACGTCGTTTTTGTTCTTCCTCTTCTTCTTCTTCTTCATCTTCATGTTCCTCTGTAGTTTCAGTGACTCTGGAACCTTCTCTTTGTTCTGACGATGACGACCTTGAAGATAGTGAATCTCGCAAAGCTTCACGTTTTCCATCGCTGGTCTCCGGCACCGCCATTGCCGTCCGTCGGTACGGCTGCACCGGAGGTTGTCCGGTGGACATTCTACTTTCACATCCTCCTTCGTTGATTTTTTCCCCATCAATATAAATATCGAATTTTAATTTTTTTTTTTATTTTTTTTTTTCTGATAGGAATTGGGATTTTTCTGGGGAAATATTTTTGGTGAGGAAAGTGAAAGGGAAGACGCAGAGGAATAGAAAAGAAAAGGGTTTTTTTAGGCCTTAAATAGAGTAATTTATTATATATTTAAATTGGATTTGAATCTTCCTCTAAAGATCAAATGGTGAAAAGTTTATGATTTGTATGTATCAGAGTTGGATCCTCTGTCGCGGCGTGCCCTAAAAGCCAAATGTTGAACAATTTGTGATTTATATTGGATTTCGATTTTGTATCGCGGCGCGAACAATTTATGATTTATATCTGATTTGGATTCTCTACTGCTACATATCCTAAATGTCGAAGTGTGAGTAGTTAATAATTGTTGTAGTTATAGGAACAACTGTGATCATGATTTGGACTCTTCAAAATCTTTTGCTTAGTGAGCTTATCATAAAGTTCAAAAACTCTTCTGATAAAAAAGAATGCTATGGAATTGAACTTTGCTTTCACTTTAATTTTATTTTTTCTTTTATTTCTGTATTGAATTTGGTTGCAAATTATGTGATCACTGCAAATTTCAGGTTGCTTATATTGTGTGATTGGTTGGACAGAATTGTTTCTTGGAGTTGAAGTTTTTCTTTACTGATTTTCAAATTGAGTTTTATAAAGATAATGAAATTCATGAATAGCCAATGCAAGGGAGTGATGTATTACTAATGTCATGCTTTAGTAGCTATTCTAGATGTATATAATATAGTAGTAGTGTTTATTTTTCTTCTTTATGTCTCAAATCATAAGTCAATGTTTTTTATAGTGCAAAATCTCATAGACAGGCCTATAACAGTATGCCAATGAGTGATCTTACAATTTGTGTAATGTAATAAATATTTTGTACTTTTGTGAAAAACTTCTTTGAAAGAGGTTAATTATGAAGCTTTAAAGAACCAAATAGTTGCCAAGATTATTTTGTTAAATTTTCCTTTTAACTTTAGATTTAGATACAGGAAATTAGAAATAGAAAAATTGATGAGCATATGACAAATATTTCTTTATGCTGAAAAGAAGCTGATTTTTTTGGTTCAGTTGTGGAATAAATCTGTTTTAGAGCACTAAAATGAATGTAATTCTTCATGGGCTGAAAAAGCATTAAGTGCTGAATATTGGGCTCAAAATTGAATGCATGAAGTACTAGACTGCTGCATACTTTTTGATGAAAAATTTCATCACCACAAAGGAAACTATAATGATCAACTTTATTTGTTATGTACAAACATTACAATTAAATTTCTTTAAGTATTTGAAATAAGTGTGATTCTGATATTCAACCATATATTCAAAATTTTCATTTGTTTTATAATTTTTTTTGTCAATGTATAGGTATTAGTTGGATATGAGATTTCAACAAGAGTACTCTATAAGCTTTGTGTAAAATGCTTGCGCCAAGTTGTCATGTACAAGTGCTGAATTGCTTATTTGAAAGTTAATAATTTATGATTTATAATTTATATATAGCATAGACATGAGCTTAGGCATTTGTCAAATAATGTGTCTTGTCTTTATCAGTAAAATGTCTTTGAAGTTCTTTTCTTTAGAGGAATTTTGCTCTCGTGCACACTAGTTATTACAGCTGAAATAAATTTAGTGCATGCTTAGTTTTAGAGGGATCAAACACACACTTAAACACAAACATTTATTTTGATGTAGTCATTACTTTTTTCTCTAATTCAAGTGGTTGAGTTCAAATGACACTGAGTTGCATTTTTTTATTTTATGTAATAAGATAATGTATCTACTATATATGTTTAGTTATGATTCTCAACCTGAAGTTACATACCAAGTGGAAAAAGAGAAATTTTACCTAACAAAGAGGAAGATATATAAATATAATACATATAATGTTTGTCTTTCAGTTTGTCAAAAAAAAAAAAACCATACTATTGTTGCGAATTTTTTAGGACTAACGTCTCTGTTTAAATGGATGGAATGCTAGTGGGCCTGACCAGTGATGTAAATATTCACCCAGTCGATAGCCCCAAACATAAGGCCTCCACAACCCTCAAGCATGAATGCTTAAGATGTTATTAGGTTCACTGAATGTAATCTGGTCCATAAGATGTTTTCTCGATCCACATACAAAATTGAAATTACACATTAATATATACAAATGAGAGATAGAAATAGAGGGAATGATGTAATAGAATAAGAGATATTGAGAGAAAATAGTGTTAAATGAGTGTATGAAAGTTACATTAACATACAAAATTCCTTCAAAAGAATAATCCAAAATGAATTACACGATTTGTTTCTAATCGATCAATTAAGATGTTATGGACTATGATCATGATTGTTTGTGAAAAAAAATAAAGAGACGTGTATAGTTCATATAAACTAATTAAGAGATTGAAAGGCATACCAACAAATATATTAAACATGTAACTAATTAAATTAATGCAGGAGCAGAAGTTATAAGATAGAAAAAATTAAAAAGCACAAAATAAATCCATATTAAAAAAAAAAACATGATTAAGTGCAGCGTCAACGAAACTAAACATATACTAATATTTGACATATCTCTTTAAGATAAGCACAATATAGTTGCTAGTATTTAGGATTTCATCAACGCTGCACTCAATGATGTTTCTCCAATATGGAAAATATATTTCCCTAATTACATATGATATGCTATTTATATATATTGAGATGAAATCGCTGGTAAGCAATGCAATGATGCATTACAACAACTTCCATCGATTTTGTACTACCTTCAAATTTCGGTAGTACTTGACATTTTTTTTTAATGGATGGTACTTCACAAGTTGTTAGCTGTTACTACATGCTCTTCCAAAATATACTACTGGTACTTTTCAAAATCAAAATTGTACTGCTCAATTGTACTAGAATGGAATTAATTTGTACTATTATCTTATTCTCATCTTTTCAGCTCTATACTTAAGAGTTACGTTTTCTCATTTTCTTTTTAGAAGAGAGATTGACGTATATAAGTCTTAATAATTTATTACAAACAATAAATTTAACTAATTTAACACTTGATTATTCATGTAATCTATGAATGATCTATCACATAAAATTTTATAATTTGAAGTTATGTAATCCCACTATAGATAATTAGTTATATTTTTTAAAAGTTTATAAATATTCGTTATTTTGAAATTATTTAACGAAGTATCAAATATTTTTAAAATTTATTAAAAATTTGTGGAATAAATCTACTAAATAATTTTTTGATTGGACGATTGAATTTTATTGTTTGTAATAAGTTATAAAAGAGACAAATAGCATATGATTTCCAATAGGTGAAGGTTCTAATTTTTTTTTATAATATTATAGAATAATAATAAATTTTTTTAGTTAAATATATTTTTAATCTCTATAAAATTATGATATTTTAAATTTAGTCCCTACGTTTTTTTTTATCCAATTTTAATCTTTATTTTGATTTTATAGGACTTTTTTTAGAGATTAAAAATATCTTTTTTAAAAAAAAATCAAAATAGAGACTAAAAGTCTAAAAGTAAATAAAAAAGAAATTAATAAAATTAATTATATTTTTTTATTAAAAGTTCAATTTTTAAAATTAAAATAGAATCTCCAATATATTTAAAACGGTCTTCCTTAATGTCAACATATTCTCATTCAAATAATATATATTGATACTAAATAGTTATTTTTTATGTTTGAAAAAGTTTTTTACAAACAGATGTCAAATGTTAGTAATGTGTTTGTTAGAGGAAGAAAGAAAGTTAGTTTACTCTGTATATCCTTAAAAATAAATGTTTAAAGATGTTTGATATGGCAATGTTTACTCTGAATCTATGTTCCAATTAGATCTTTGGGTTGTTTTGAGAAATGAAAATAATTTCAATTAGAATTATATGTGGTATATGCTATTGATCTTTTGTGGGCTTGAAATGTGATCCAAACTGAAAATGGAAACTGGGCTGCAGCACCAGCAACTCCTACAGTGCACACTAAGCACATGACAGTTTCACTTTTTTACAAGTCATATAATTTTTTCTTCTAGTCACATCTAAATAAGTTAATTAAGTTCAAAACCAACAAAAGTGTAACATTTCTTTGCTGAATCTTATTACTTTTATGAACCCACAAGTTACCTTTTTTTTCTTCATAGAAACGAAATACACATAACAGTATTTTTTTATTATTTGGAGATTAAAAATATATGTAATATAAATTGATATGTTCTAATTGATTGTTAATATAAAAAAGATTTATGTTGACAGTGTATAATTTTTAATCTCTATTATGTAATACTTTTTTAAAAATTTATTATTAAAAATTATTGAAAATACCTTTTTTTTTATGTGAAAAGAGAATTTTTTTTAACTTTAAATGTATGGAGTGACGAATCAATTTTAAATATAAATTTAACAGTCAATAGAAAAGTAGAATTTTAATACTATATAAGTGAAAAAATTCATATAATTAATACCTTAAAGATTTTGAAACTTTATTTCATTTGATCTTGCTCAAGTCACTTTTGCTATATCACAATAATTGTAATATAAAAAAAGTTTAATTGACATACATTAATAAGAATGAAAAACTCTATTTTGTTATTTCACACTTCAATGTTGATATCTAGTTAAAATTAATTAGCTAACAACACATATATTAAATTCATCCACAAAATAATTTACTAAGAATCTCAATTAGTGCAAGTGAAGATGTACTTTCTGAATTTAATTTAGTGATCGAACTTTTTTTTCTACCAACTTCTCCCAACTTATGAAGTAAAGAAAAAACTCCTCCCAACTTATCATGTCCAACAAATAATTTTTATAACAACTTGTCCAACAAATAATTTCATTTATACATCCAATATACTTGTGTATGTTAACAGATATATTACACCTATATCTATGTACATAATCTTGCTCAAAAAGAGTTTGGATCCCTATATATACAAACAAAAACAAAAATAATAATAATATAATTATACTATATTTGAAAAATTATCCTTTCCTTCGAAGATTAATTTTACCTTGAGCATCTTCAAGCATAATAGGTAAGACTTCATCAGGGGGAACATCCCTCCAAATTCTAGGCTCATCCAAGTGATGTCCCATTTGAGCAAATTTATCAGCTACCCTATTCCCTTCCCTATATATGTGACTCATAGTGTAATTCTTAAATTCAGGTAGAAGAATAGAATTTATGTAACTTATATGTCTTTGTACTTCAATGCATCTAACTTTTCTCTTTTTCTTAATATTATCAAGTAAAGTTAATGCATCCCCTTCTAGCCAAATATCATATTTCCAACCATTTTCAAGGAGTAGTTCAAGTCCTCTCCTAATTGAAGTAAGTTCAGCAATTGTACTATTTGCTTGTCCAATTGATTCGGCATAGCCAAGCATAAATTCTGCATTGTGATTTCTAATGATCCCTCCAATGCTTGCTTTTCCACTTATACTTTTGCAAGATCCATCAAAATTTAATTTTGTCCATCCAATTCTTGGTTTTTTCCATGCCACTTGAATTGGTTCCTTATGCAAATATCTAACCAATTGAGAAATTGGACTTTGAACTAGTTTTTGGCACCTTAAAATATTTATTACATTTAACATTGTATATACTCCTAATTGTATATTCTTTTTCTTACAATTAATTACTCAAAACTTGGAAACATGCACTATTATTAGAAAATCAATGTATTGATATGTGGTTAATTGATGAATAAAAAAGTAACATTAAAATACAATCATAATTATAGTTTTATTACATAACAATAAGAAAATATTTTGTGCAACTAATTAAAATTTCAACAGCAACATCATTTTGTGGTAAACATGTTATTTTTTTCCACCAAAGACAAAAAAATAAATAAAGAAGGCCTAAAAGGTTGGCATGAGAAGCTGAAAAACCTTCAAACTTGAAATTAAGGAATGTTAATGAAGAAGAGTTGATCAAGAGAGGGTATATGTCCTACAATTATAATGGAAGCAATGAAACATGCTTTCACGGAAAGTTCAACTTATATTAATGAAGTTAGAGTGAGAGAAAAGCAAAAAATATTCAGAATTTTACACACTAAGGCAACATTTTTTTTATATATGCCTGGAATAATGGAAAAATGGCCAGAGAAGTTTCTTCGTGAACTCTCAACATAATTAAGCATAACGTAATTCTCTGACTTTACGTGCATGATTACTCTGAATTCTACCATATAAAGGATGCACAAGAATAAATTAAAAAAGAAGTTGTTCATTGTTTATCCAAACGTTAATTAGTAATTAGCAAAAACTAAAAAATGTACTTATCCAAATAAGGGAATCAAAAAATGGCTATATTTAATATGTACCATCATCGACCATACAACAACGTGTGTATATTAAATAACTTTAAAATAAGAAAATAATGTAGTAATGCTTTCTAAAAAAAAAATTCATGTAGAAAATATATCTAGACCAACACATGAAAAATATGGTTTACTTATATAGATTTTTTTAAACGATTATTGTCATATACTTACTTGAATAATTCAAATTTAAATATATACAAGTAAAAATCTCCTTTTAATTTTCAAAAAGAAACAAGGAAAGATAGGGGGGGCATGTGTTGAAATTGGAAAGTGAAAGAAATCAAGACACAAATGTATAATCTTAGACTATCTTCATAAAAATAGCGAACGGTGAATAAGTTAGTTGACAACGTATAGTTGATAAATTAGTTAATTTAATTTGAAGTGTTTGATAAAATTGACGGTTGAATTAGAGGAATAATATAAAATGATGTAAAAATATATATTAGTAATTAATACTTAAAAACTTCAATTAAGACAATGGGGGTAAAAGTGAAAAAAAAAATGAACATCTGTAAACTATAAATTCAAGCTAATTCAAGGAGCTTATTGAAAAATATTATAAGATTGGAAATAAAATATTATAAACTAGTGAGAAAAAACAACTACCAAACAAAATTATTAACTTAAAAGTTTTAAGCTATATTATATCCACTATAAACTTTTTTGGTCTCGCCAAATAGACCCTAACATATTGCATTTGTATTTTGAGATCACCAAGATAGTCAAAAACATATTTACAACACACATTCACATTTCGGAAACCAAAGAGAAATTACATGTTCGAAGGGGTTGGCGACAACAATTTAACTGATGTTGTTCAACGCTTATGGTTGACTTGTGTGCGTTTTTTATTCGAGATTGCTACAACAATAAAATTAAGTAGAATGGGGTGTTGAATGATGTTTATCAACAAAGTTGTGTTTTTTGTTTTACAGACATTGAAACAGTAAGACACTTATTCGTCGATTGTCCAAAAACAAAAGAGATTTGGAAGCAGATTTTCAGTTGGATGAATTGGAACATTGCTGGATGGGAAGAGGAGGTGATCGAGAATTTCTTGGTGTTTAATACGATTTGCAATGCGAGGAAAAGAAAGCAAATATCATTTCTTGGCTCACAACAATGTGGAGTGTGTGATTGGAACGTGGTGCTCTTATCTTTAATGGTAAAGTGACAAATATTTCGAAGGTGATTGATAGAATAATTCATTAATCTTGGTTGTGGTTTATTTGTAGGGAGGTGAAAAAACAAAATTTTAAGTTATTCAAATTGGTGAAATAATATAATTGCTTGTATGCAAAGTATTTGAAAGATGATATTTTATAATGGGTTTTGAGTATCTCTTACATTCACATTAATAAATCTTTACTTATAAAAAAAAGCATTCAAATAATTTTCTTGTACATTATAAAAATCAAGAATAATGTAACGTCACAATATTTAATTCCAATATGTTTTGTTGTCCATTTATATAGAATATAAATAGTCTATATAATCAATTCAACAACATGTTGATAAGTTATGTGTAATGCCAAAAAAAAAATTGAATTTGATGATAACTTTCATAAATTCTTTACTTAAATTAAAAATGACACCAACTAAACGAATTACTCCACTCATTTCAATAAAAATACGATATACAAATTTGAAGCAAATTAAAACGATGCAACGAGAAAAAAAAAGTATAAAAATCATTTATATAAAAGTGAAGAAAGATAAGTTAGATAAATAATTTCAAACAAAAAAATAATGTTAAACCATCGTCTCAAATAAATAAAGAAGAAAAGAGAGCTAAAAACTATATGGTAAGAGTTTTGATAAAATCACATAAAAACCTCGTCAAATATTATTGACGTGTACATCACACGACTCACACGAATACATCATCTAATTAGTTGACTTATTCATATTTCTTATACGATATTTTATTCAAAACACAACTTTAGTATAAGTGTTTTAAAATAACTTTAGCTTATTAAAACTTAAAGATGAAGAGTTATTTCCATAATTATTTTCTAAATATATATTTTCTTTTTGGAAACGGGATATTTTTCAGAAAGACAAATAATCTGATTAGTTTTTATGAGAAAGATAAAGAGAAAAATGACTATTCACTAAAGATGTGAACCAATTTTATATTGTTACTTAATAAAAACCATTGATCATTCTCTCACCGTATAATTGTAAATTTCATAGATTAACTTGAGTAAAAAAAAAAAACATGCAAACTTATGTCCTTACGTAAATAGAATTAACTTTTAGCCTATAATTAATTAATTCTAAAATTGAAAATCAAATACTATTACAATTTATAGTCGAATTACATTTGAATGTACATGCATAGTGTAAAGAAAATTACATTTCTATACATCAATTGCACATCATATTTTTTTGGTTTAATTGCAGTTTTGGTCCCCTTATTTTAGCTGAATCACGAAAGTAGTCTCTCCATTTTATTTCTTCCCAGTTTTAGTCCCCAAATCAGAATTTTGGTTCAACACTTGAAGAAATTTCATTTTTTTGCATTTATTTAAGTCACATCATGTCTCAAAATGCAACAATTGTATATGAAATATATAATCATAAATGGTGTGATGCGACTTTAAAAAATGTCACTTTATCAAGTTTTGGACTAAAATTCTATTTGGAGACTAAAACTGAGGAGAAATTAAATAGAGGAATTACTTTTGTAATTCAACTAAAATAAGGGGACCAAAATTACAATTAAACCTATTTTTTTTAGCTAAGTCACACATCTTCATATATATAATAAACTTTAAAAACTATTATGATAAAAATGAAATATTCTTAATGATGTGAGGATATTGATTGTTTGACGGTGAAACACACATGTACAAAGAAAATCCATACCAAATAAATTAAATTACAAAGGAACAAAATTTAAAACTATTGAATCACAAAGGTAAGCGAAGAGAAACTTATGGAGGTTCGTTAATAACAATATTAAATATCTATTTGATGTATATTTAGAATGAATCCTTGCCTATGAGCCACAACCAATCAAGAACAACACCCGCAAATATGCCAATCAAAAGACATAACACAAGCAAATTACCCAAAGCATTCTGTTCAGGACCCTGCAACAAAACAAACTCCAATATTATAACACAACTTTAAACTAATTCATCAATTGTAGAGTTGAATTTGGATCAGTGGCGGATTTATAAATATTATTTATTGAAGGCAAATATTAAGTATAATATTATTTACAAAAGAAAAATATAAAATAAAGATCAGACCGTTATTAATTAAAAAAAAACATGAAGATATAGTTTGGTCTTGAAAATAAAACAAAAGTAATAATGTATAATACTATAAGTTTTTATATTGAAGTGGTTGAAAATAATTTATAATATTTTCATAAAAAGAGTATTTGATCTTATAACATAAATAGAAGAAAGTTGAAGTGTGTAAAGATGTAGGAGAGAAATATAATAAAAGCAGAGATATAAAAAAAAATAGAAAAAATGTGGTGGATGCAACATCTATTTTAATTTATAGGAATAAAATATTTTAAAAGTTACCTTGTAACCTCTTGGTGCCACTGTCATAACACAGACAGTGAGATAACCATTGGTGAGTCCCAAGAATGATACAAGAAAGATCATATATCCTTGGTCACCATATTTTGCAGTAAAGTAGAATGCTGGGATCAACAAGAATCTAGAAAGGATTGCTATCAATAGACCCTTCCTTGATTCCATCTTTAACCATTCCACAAGGGGAATATTTCTTCCTATGACATCCAATACATTATACATAGCAATCAAAACAGTTGGGTACCTACAAAAATCACCAGTGCCAACATTAATATCTACTAGTGAAAGAGTCAATTTGATTACAAGACATAAATAGGTACATACCATGTGCCTAATTGATGTTGTCCAGTATTTTCATACAAAAATCCAGGGAAGATTGATAGTGTTATTGAATATATAAAAAATAAGTCAGCTGCATAATCAATGTTCTCAAGAAATAATTGTTTGTTACTCAGCCTTTTCACTTGTTTGTTATCATCACCAATCTACAAAAGTTAGAAAACCTTTCAGGACATTATAGAAAAACAAATTATGCAAGATTAATGTACTGATATTGTGTTTACTTGATCATTAGTGTTTGTTTGAATGCCAGCAGCAGCTAAGTCAGCTGCAACAGTTTTTGATCCTTCTGAGGCTGCTTTTGAACGGTAGTATTTCACTATTGGCAACTTGGTGAAGTAGATTGCATACAGGAAAATACAAACAAACTCTATGAATGTAGAGATTGCAAAGAATAGTACTGCAAAAATCAAGAAAACTATACCTTTATATCAAAGAAAACAACTTCTATAGCAATTGGAACTAATGTACTGTACTAACTAAGAATTGACAGAATTTTTTTCCATATATTCTAACAAAATCATATAATCAAGTGAAGATTTTCCAAAACATACTAGCTCCCTTGCGAAGGCCGTTGTCAGATTTTTCGAAAGCTAATTTGGTCAGCATTCTGAGTGAAGAAATTAGACCACCTGATGCTGCCATACCAGCAAGGAAAGACTGCATAATGTCAAACAATATTATGCATTATGTATTAATTTCATTAGAGAAAAAAAGTATACCAGAAAACCTCAACCTACAAATTTGAATAAATCTATATATATATTTGTAAGATGAACCTGCATAAACTCAGGACACATAAAACACAGATCTCCAACCATGCCGCCTTCGACAAAAGCATCGGCGACTCCAAAACAAGCGGATAGCAGACAAACACCAATGTAAGGTCCAAGTCCACCTTTCCCTGATGTTGCTAGATCCAACTGTGTGAAATTAAATTAAATTTGTCATATGCTGCAGCAAATTAAATTATTATGGAATTGAGAAGTGGTTTAATTTGACTTACAATAAGAACCAAGAAAATGCTAACAAAGAAAAGAGTGTATCCAGCCAAATTCCGCAATCTAGTATTGATCTTTGACTCATGGTATGTCAATATTAGCATTATTCCAATTGCAAATGGTTGATAAACCAATGTAAGTACCCTTGAAGGATGGTATTTCTTCACAATTGAAACAAAAGTTTATAAGTTATAATCAGTTATTCATTCCATTTATTTATTCTTAGGAAAATAAACTTTGTAGAATCATGTGAAGCCAAAGTGCAAGTTACTTACTGGAAACAATTGGTAATAGTAATCTCCTATGGTCAACATGCTGTTCCATGAAACAAGGACACCAAGTCCTAGGATGAAACAAACTACCATTGCTTTGAATTTTCCCTGCTTTCATATATTAATCCATTAAAATTGAAACTGAAATTGAAATCATAAATAAATGCAAGATAGATATAACTATATGCTGTTTTGCTTTAACTGGAAAATAAGATGTGGCACTTACCTCTGGCTTTCTTGGTTCTTCACTGCCATTGCTAATAATCATGTTGATGACCACTTCACTTGCAAAACAAACAAATTACAATCAATACTAAACCAACAATATCAACAGAAATTTGAACCAGCTCTTGCATAAAAAAGTCTTCTTTAAATATACTGTAATAAAATTATGTTAGTAAATTAGAGATGTAGATAGGAATAACCTAGTAGTATAGGAAGTGGAAAAAAAATCCAAATTAATAATATGGAAAGTTAATTAATAAGAATAAAAGACAAAATAAGTTGTTTAGTTTATGGCCAATGTCAAGCTGGCAAAATTCAAACCTCAAACATACACAAAATATCTGACAAGAAGATCACTTACACTTGAAGCAGACTTATTATATGTTACATTACATTACATGGTCAACAACGCATAAAGCCTCTTTTTATATGATAATTGCCGCCTCAAAGTACGTTCACATTAATTTTCATGACCTCTAAGTCAGCAAAATACACCCACAAAGACTTTGGACAAACTCCATTTTTTGTCCGAAAAATCACATTATTCACTTGCAGTTTATTTTTTATAAAAATTATAAAAAAAATGATTAAGGGGAAAAGAGTAGTAAGATTGGAAACAGAAAATTAAGAGTCATGGTATGGTAGCACTGCCAAGCATAGAAAGAAGAGAAGTAATTTGTAATTTACCTTAGATCAAAGAGAATGAAGATAAGTATGGCTTGGAGAACTAATCATATGATTTGATGTTATATTTTTTTATTGATGCCGACCGGCTATATATATAATAATACATAATACAATATAATATGATTTTTCCAAGTTTTCTTTGTAAATCTGTGGGTACCACCACACTTATGCATTTATTTATACGATTAATTTTTATTGGATTAATAATAAAATAACTACTAATTTTCAAAACAATCTACCCTTCAACCAGGCAACCTCTTAACATGATGAGGCACAGATTTAATTTATGGACTAATCATCACCGTCTTCATTTCGTTATCATAATTCATAAACCATGATGACGTATTGCTCTGTTCTTGCCGTTGACGACTCAATCATTTTAATATTTTTCATTATAATTATTAAGACAAAATAGACTATGTAGTAAACATTATTTTACAGTAAATTATATTTATTGATTTTTTTATATTATTGTATTTTTTGATCATTTGAAACAGTAATACATTCTAAATAGTTTGATCAATTGTATCTATAAAATAATTTTACATTAATTATACACACCTATTAATTTCTATTATTTTAATGTATCATTTAAAAATAAAAAGTTTATTTTAGAAATTCGACATTCAACCCTTAACTTTTAAAATACTTTCCTAATACCGTAAATATGAAAATATTTTAATAACTGTCAAGCAATAATATTTTACATTATGTGTAATAAAACATTTATAAATTAGATTCTTTCCTGTATTCAACCCAATGGACTACTCTTAAAAGGTCAAATCAAAATGGTCAAATGAAACTGACTTTTTTGGACTGAATCGCAAAACGGATCATATCATTAATTAATATACTACTATAAAGGTATGAAACGAGATCATTTTTTTAACCTTACCTAACTGGACTATACTATCTAGGCAACCAAATTTATTTTACTCTAAAAAAGCAACCAAATTCACATGTTAAATGGAAACAAAGAAAAATATTGAATTGTACCAAAAGTAATGTACAAATATGTAAATATAAATTTATTTGTTATTTATTTATTTTCTATTTTTTTAAAACACATCGGTGCTGTGCTATTCATTCAGTTCTACAAAATAAAACAATTGATTAATGAAATACAGAGACAACAGAATGCTACAACATAAAAACAAGTTGTGCCAAACTGGTTTGGGGAAATTGGAGATTTTTCAAGGAGGAAAAAGGGGAGAAAACATGTTTTATGTGAAAAGTAATAGTTCCTCATATCTTTTAAATACATATAAAAGAGAATTTTTTAAGAATATTTTAGTTTTATATATAAAAAATTATGACTATTAAAGTATATTGTTTAAATTATTTTTATGTCTTTTTTTTTTAATTTTTGTTTTGGTGGAAATTGCATTTATTCAGGTCACTTTAATGACATTAACACCCTCTAATTTTGAGAAAACAATGACCTTTTCTATGATCAATTGTATCTATAAAATAATTTTACATTAATTATACACACCTATTAATTTCTATTATTTTAATGTATCATTTAAAAATAAAAAGTTTATTTTAGAAATTCGACATTCAACCCTTAACTTTTAAAATACTTTCCTAATACCGTAAATATGAAAATATTTTAATAACTGTCAAGCAATAATATTTTACATTATGTGTAATAAAACATTTATAAATTAGATTCTTTCCTGTATTCAACCCAATGGACTACTCTTAAAAGGTCAAATCAAAATGGTCAAATGAAACTGACTTTTTTGGACTGAATCGCAAAACGGATCATATCATTAATTAATATACTACTATAAAGGTATGAAACGAGATCATTTTTTTAACCTTACCTAACTGGACTATACTATCTAGGCAACCAAATTTATTTTACTCTAAAAAAGCAACCAAATTCACATGTTAAATGGAAACAAAGAAAAATATTGAATTGTACCAAAAGTAATGTACAAATATGTAAATATAAATTTATTTGTTATTTATTTATTTTCTATTTTTTTAAAACACATCGGTGCTGTGCTATTCATTCAGTTCTACAAAATAAAACAATTGATTAATGAAATACAGAGACAACAGAATGCTACAACATAAAAACAAGTTGTGCCAAACTGGTTTGGGGAAATTGGAGATTTTTCAAGGAGGAAAAAGGGGAGAAAACATGTTTTATGTGAAAAGTAATAGTTCCTCATATCTTTTAAATACATATAAAAGAGAATTTTTTAAGAATATTTTAGTTTTATATATAAAAAATTATGACTATTAAAGTATATTGTTTAAATTATTTTTATGTCTTTTTTTTTTAATTTTTGTTTTGGTGGAAATTGCATTTATTCAGGTCACTTTAATGACATTAACACCCTCTAATTTTGAGAAAACAATGACCTTTTCTATACTTATTAAAAAAATTGTGTATATATATTAATTGTGCTATTAAGAACATAGTGAAATATATATAAGTGTGACAAAAAAAACATGTTTGATGCAGAATGAGTATAAAGGATCCGAATATTTTTTTTAAAACTAGAGGGATTATTAGTGTCATTTAATTTAATGTGACTTCAAGAGGCAAATGCAATTTTCTATTGTCTTTTTAATATTATTACTTGGTAATTAATATTTCACATAAAAAGTTAAAATAATTAATGAGTATTTGGTTTTTATGTTTTTTAATTATTTTCTTTTACAAACGAGACTTAGTATAAAAAATTACAGTAAATCGGATGCTATACATTGAAGCTTAAATTAATCCTCACTCAGAAGCGCGAGGAAAGGGAGAACCAGTAAAAGTGGTACTAAAATGAAAATACAAGCTTTATATATTCATGTATAGTATTCAACAAGTGCACTAAATTCGTATAGAATACTTTATCTTTTTCTGTAACTGATCAGATTTTGGTGTACCTGCTAACTGCATTAATAGAATTGGTTAATTACATAAAGATTCTAACATTTATGCCAAATTAATGTCATTGATTCTCAATAATATTGAAGAAATCAATTTCATTTTATAAATATTCCATTACTTCTTTTTCTTACACTTTCCAATTTTAATTTTCCTATTGAGCCCACGATCTTATACCTTCTTTAAGGAAACAATCATATTCTTTAGCAATAAATATTTGGTACGACCGCTCATTAAAATAATGAGAGAGGTTTACCCTTTATTTCTCTTTTCATATCTTTTTTAGTGCCTTTTCATATTATTTATTATAAAGAAACTAGTTTTAATTTACGACACTGTTTAAGCTGATATCCGATTTTAGTAGTCTTATTTCAGAATTTAGAAAGGGGGGTGCAAGAGGAAATTGTTATATTTTTTCATTAATTCTAATTTTCAATCATCAAGTCATACCGTGTGTTTCGAGATTTTGAAAACCACGGTTTAAACTCACCTCCATTTTGAATCTACAATTTTTTTGCGTGTTTGGAAACCAATATTTCCACGATCAAATATCATAATACGAATTTAGATTTTTTACAATGAGTAAATTATAAGTGAAAAAATAAGTATGATTATTTTAATAAATTTATGATTAATTATGATGTAATTACAAAATATATTTTTATTTATTATTAATCGGTTGAGATTATTCACTTTATTAAATTTAATTAGATATAATTTAAAGTAGTTAAAAGATAGTTAACTTCTTTTATAAATGTGTATTATACACTAATTTATAGTAATTATTTACATTATTATTTTAAGTTTTATATTTCACTTTAATTATTTAAATATTTCTTAAAATCAATCATGATTCTCACCATATGGAATCATCTTTAAAGTGATAATTATTTTCATTTCATTTTTTTTCTTTACTTTCATTATTTTCCTTCTTGTCCATTCAATTATGTTTTCTTAATCAAAGACTCATCAATCATATTCATCCATCTTCTTTCAATATATATTTGCTTTTTTTCTTTTGTTCACATGAAAGATGTGCTAATTAAGTGATATAAGTTGTTGAAAATAGTAATGCATGATGATATATGTTGAAATTTGATGGTCATGATAAGTATCAGTGATATAACGGCTTCCGGAGTTCAAGATCGCGAAATAAGAGTACTTTTTGTAGATTATCATAAATAAATTTAACATTTGAAAATTAATATATTTCTTAAGACTTGTGTTTCAAGATTTGGTTGCTATTGTTTACTGAATTTCATTTAAGTAAAAAGATGACTATGTCATTTGAAGTAAAGTTCGTTGGTTATTCTTCTTTAATCTGCATGTTTCAATATTTGTTGAAGTTTCTCATTTACTCCAAGTATTTGGTGCTATATTTCTTAAATTTTTCTTTGCTTGATTAGCCACAATAACTTTTTCTATATATTTTTACCTTACGGTAGTTAAATATTTTATTTGATCTTCTATTTTATGGTAATTATATATTTCTCTTATCGATTAAATCTTAATGTGGTTAGACCCTGAATTTTTATGTCTCTCGACCGTTATCATTTTCTAGATCAACTTTCTTATTTAACCAATGTGATTTCTACTTGTATTCTTTTTCTTTCATTAGTCATATTGTATTTTCTTATATTATATTGTTCTTCTTAAGTTAGAAATGTTATTACATATTTTTAACTTGTAGGACTGTTAAATACTAAAATTTAGTTAGATGTTTTAAGGTAGTTAAAAGTTAATTATGATTAAATATAATGTAATCCTGTTAGTTATTTTAGGGGCACTATATAAATGTGTATTCTACATTAAATATGTCATACTTCATCACACTATTTAATTTTATAATTATTTATTTATTTATTTATTTTTTGGACTCAAGTATAATTCTCAACACACTTTACTCGTTTAAGTAAATTGTTCAATTTGAAGGAGCCAAATCACACATGAAAATAGCTAAATCAACCACACACAACAAACTTTCATAATATGTCTAAAATGTCTTCGTAGAATTTTTAAGATGTCAAAATGTACAATCTAGTCCACCCACATTATAATATCGTATTTAAAAATAAAAATAAAAAAATAATTAGGATTAGACAGTAAAGATAAAGTCTAAAAATAATTAATTTTTTTTTTGTCCAAGTCCATTTAGCTCAATTTAAAAATAGAATTGGACTGGTATGACCCATTTTCAGAAGAAGAAAAGCTATTTTTTTATTTTATTTTTTATAAAAAAACCAACAAACTATATTTTATAAAAAAACCAACAAACTATTTTTTATTTTATTTTCTTGATATTTTAATTATTAAAAGAATCTAACTTAATTTATCGATCAAGACCAATTTACTTATAAAAACTTAAAAAACATAAAATAACTAAATTTAATTAATTTTCTAGCTGATCTGCTTTTTTACTGTGTCTTGTTCTCGAATACACTTACTCAAGTTGTTCCTATGAACATTTTATTAATTAATTATGTTATTTGAACATCAAAATAAATATATTTATCTCTATCTGTCTTAATTCTTATCATCTACACTTTACCCCCATTTTAGAGATGAAAAGAAATAGAGGGCACTTGGAATCAATTTTTGACGTGCAAAAATCATTTCTATTATCGAGGAGGACCATGTAGAACTCATCCCAAAGAGCATAAGTGTCATATAAATAAATCTAGGGAAACTAATGTGCATGCTTCCCAACCTTGTGTAGATTTAATCCATACACAACTTCTTTGAAAATGATCCCACACGTCAATATTATATTAAAATAATAAAATTAAAGACACGAATTAAGTGAAAAAGAGATTAAGTTTTCTCGTGTGATATTATAGTTCATTTAAATCTTCGCTTTCCATTGAAAGTTGTTTATAATAAAATAAAAAGAGAAATATATCTAAAGATAGAGAAAATGACATATATGAAGAAATAGGAGAAAGGGATTGAGACGGTCATCCATGACAAGTAGGACTTAAATTTTTAGTATTTGAAAAACCATTAATTGATTTTTGAATAGGTTTGGGATTTTTGCATCAAATCATTTATATATTATTTTAATTTAGTTTAAAATTTAATTTTGATGTAATTTATTATTTCTTTTAAAAATAAAATAAAAAATAAAATAATCAAAATTGATAAAATATACCATTTATTTACTGTGTGTGATTTAAATTGCGACGAAGGAGAACTATTTTTTTTTTTTTTGCTTTTTTATTAGTTTACTTTTTCAGATAAAATAATATACTTTAGAAGATAAAATATTAAAATTAAACAATCATATACTTCCTCTATTTTATAATAAGTAATCTATTTATATAAAAAAAATTATCTTAAATGAATGATTTTTTAATTTTTAATATATTATTTAATTACATTTTTATTTATTTTATATATGATAGTAATATCGAATACATTAATATAAATGTAATATAATAAAAGTAGTACTAGTATTATCATTTTATTCTATCTATGATTATCATTTTATTCTATCTATGGTGCATATGCACTGTTATGATATTTTAAGAAATATCAAGTATAAATAAGTCAATAAAAACATAATTTTTTAAGATAAAAAAAAAACATAAATTTTTTTATAAAATTTTTAATTACAAAATTTATATTATTTAATTTATAATATAAAATTATAATAAAAATTTGAAAAAGTAAAAAAGCATTTTACAAATTGATGCTTAAAGTATTTCATTTTTACATTTTTGTAATAAATGCAGAAAGGTCAACTGAATTATTCATATATCTACAAAAGGGAGTAATATTTTAAAAGAAAATACTAATAAAAGTCCTGATAATATTTATTAAACAATTAAATACAAAAGTTTTATATTGAAAATTGTATTTTTTAACTTTTTAATAATTTAAAAATTAATTCTTTCTTGCAGAATTTTTTTTTTCAATACAAATTTATTTATTTTTTGTGAAAGTTTTCAATACAAAATTTATAATATTTTTTTGTGGCGTTTGCTAACTTGATCGATAAATAAGTAAAATAAATAATGAGGTGACAAGCTAGGAAAAAGCTATCGTGTAGTAATGAAAGGGGCCTTGCCTAGTGCCTACTAGTTCAGGCTACACTACACATGACATGAGTACTTAATGTATTGTGTTTAAAATAAAATAAAAAGGAAAAAGAAAATATGAGCTTCTGAGTGTGTTGAAAGAACTTTGATTTTCTCTGTACTGAAACCAGAGCTGAGGAGAAAATGCATCTATGTTGCATGCTTTCGAAGTGAAGCTAAACAGAACTTTCATATATGCGTTATTTGTCTGTGACTTTAGTACCACATCGACTATTTTTGTTAACATCTCCGTATTTATATTACTCAACACCATCACCCAGTTTGTCCCTTCGGGGACATCTGATAAAATTGGAACGATACAGAGAAGATTAGCATGGCCCCTGCGCAAGGATGACACGCACAAATCGAGAAATGGTCCAAATTTTTTTGACTTTTTTTTTCCTATGGTATGAGTTTTTTTTAGGGTTTATGATTTATGATTCGCATTGATTTCGCCATGATTTTGCCAAACCGACCGTAAAATCGAACATAGTTTGATGTAGTTACGAGATATAAGTTATTTGTATTACAAAATCAACTTAAATGATTGCAAAATTTTCCCTTACATTGTCAAGTTGCTCATTCATCATTGCTTATAATTTGTTGATGATATCAATATTATACATTCAGATAGAAATATTGGAAGCACATAGTTGGTTTTATTTAGTTTCCCACATTGTTTTTGTTTCATTTCAGAATCCTTGTGATTTTCCTATGAGCCACAACCAATCAAGAGCACCCCCTGCTAATATGCCACACTCAACAAATAGCACAAGCAAATTGCCTAGTGCATTTTGTTCAGGACCCTACAAAACCATCATAAACCTCTGAGTAATAAAACCAATTAATGTACATAATTACTAATTCAAAAAACTGTTTATTAAAAATGATTGATAAAATATTTAACCTTGTAACCTTTGGGTGCAACTATGAACACACATACAGTGAGATAGCCATTGGTTAGTCCTAAGAAAGAAACAAGCACAATCATCCATCCTTGGTCACCATATTTTGCTGTGAAGTAAAATGCTGGGATCAATAGGAATCTAGAAATAATTGCAGTGAGTAACCACTTTCTAGACTCCAACTTCATGAATTTGATCATAGGAATATATCTTGATGTTAGATCTGAGACATTGTACACTGCAATCAAAACCAGCGTGTACCTAAAGAGTAAAACCAACTGTGTCATGTAATAATCCGCTTAGATTATCGGAACAGAAGATTAACGTTTTGATAATGCAATTACCATTTTCCTAGATGGTGTGATCCAGTATTTTCATACAAGAATCCAGGTACAATAAACAGAGTTAACACATATATCAGAAATAAATCAGCTGCATAATCAATGTTCTGATGAAATAGTTCCTTATTGTTTAGATGTTCGTGTTGTTTAGCATCCAATCCAACCTGTACTAGTTCCAAAATATTTCATGTTATTGGGAAATACTTCATGAAGCTAAGCATATACTAAGTTTAGCACAAGTTATATTACTTGTTGGTTTATCTCATTTTGAATCCCAACAGCTGCTAAATCAGCTGAAACGGTTTTTGATCCTTCTGAGGCTGCCTTTGAACGATAATACTTTACAATGGACAACTTAGGGAAGTAGATTGCATAGAGAATAATGCACAAAAACTCAAAGAAGGTAGAGGTTGCAAAGAATAGCACTGCAAAATGAGAACTAAACCAGTCATATATCCAAAGAATAGAAGCTTCAAAATCAAAATTTTATTGGTGAATATTAAGTCTATTATATATGCAGTATAGAACTTGCAAAATGGAAAATAAGTATTTGAGTAAAACTGATTTATATGTAAGAAAAAGTAACATACAAGCCCCTTTTCGAAGCCCATTATCAGATTTCTCAAAAGCTATTTTGGTGAGAAATCTCAAACCAGAGGCTAGAAGTCCTGAGGCAGCTGAACCAGCTAGGAAGGACTGCAGAACATTAAAATGGTATGATTAGGTCAACTATACTATCATTTCAAGACACTATATGCAAGAAAAATACTGAGGGATCCCGCATTCATGCAGTCGGCACATTAGTGATCATTCTATCAAGATATGACAGGTCCAAAACAATATAGATTTTAATGTTAATTTTATAATTCAAAATACTGAGCTTGAATCTGAACCGTCTGATCTCGAGTGAAATGGCCACCGATGTTCTTACTACGTGATTACGGGGAATCCCTGACTGCCGGGTAGCTAGAGTAAGATGTTTCACACTTCAATTGTGGCAATGAAGATACTGTGTGGAAGACCAACCTGAATGAACTCAGGACACATACGAGACATGTCTCCAACCATACCACCTTGGACAAGAGCATCTGCAACTCCAAAACTAGCAGAAAGAGCACACAAACCAACATAATGTCCAATTCCTCCTTTACCTGATGTTGCTAGATCTAACTGTCACACAAAATATTATGTTAACTACTATAGCAAAACAAAAGTTAGATGAAATTAACATTCAAATAAATTAGATGTAGCAAAGCAACAAAAAAAAAAAATACAGAATTGGAGAAGTTGTACTCACAACAAGAACTAACAAAGTGCAAACGAAGAAAATAAAGTATCCGGTTATGACTCGCATCCTAGTGTTGATCCTCGACTCGTTGTGTGTCAGTATCATCAGAGTCCCGATTGAAAAAGGTAGATAAAAGATGGTGAGTACTCGCGAAGGATGGTATCTCTACAATGAAGAATGATAGAGGTTCTAAAATCATTTTTGGTTATCTTAAAACTGAACAAGTTGTGAATGATATACTTACAGGAAACAGTTTGTAATAGTAGTCTCCAATTGTCAACATACTATTCCATGCAACAAGGGACCCCAGTCCAAGAATAAAACAAGCTACTTCAGCTTGGAATTTTCCCTGCTTGGAATTTATTGATTATGGTAACCAGAAATACATTGATAATTGAAAGAGAAAATAATATAGTTAGTAGAGTTAACTAGTTATAATAACAACATACCTTCAACATTCTTGGTGCTCCATTTTGATCAAAATTATTAGTCATGATTAATTCTCTGTAAGAAGCAATTAATCATAGGACAGACTAATCAATGTTGAATGACAAAGTTTATATGAAATGATGAGTCCTTTAAACCCAACTAGACTCATGTTTGTTTTCTGAGATTAGAGAAGAATTAAGCTGTAGTGCATGGGATATAAATGGGAAACATATACAATTTAGAGAAAGCTTATTTTACTTATAGGAGTTAGGAATGAAGATAAAAAAAGTGCACTAATGAAGATTGCTTTAACTTTACACGATTCTTGGCTAATTGTTGTATTTAATGGAGATAATTAACAATTATTGTGTAGCTATAGGCTTTGATTCCGTTCTCATTTTATAGAAATGCCAAAAACTTTGGATAATGTCATGATTATCTAATTTAGTTATGGAGTAACAATGCATGTGCATGTCTGCATGTTTTGCTTGTCCCTTTTATTTAAACTGAAGCATCTAATATATAACTATAAAAGAACCGTGCTTAATTAGAGGTCAAGTTGAACACACACAAAAAAAAAAAAAAAAAAACAAAGAAGAGGTGATTGGTGTTACTAATGTTTATGAAGAACGGATATTCTATAGATTAGGCGTATATCTGTGTCAGACATGTGTCGATACACGACGTTTGTACTGACACATGTAAGACCACTCAAATAAGTGTCTCAATTTTTTTTATTTTTTTTGACACACTTTGGAAACAATATAGACTCGTCCATTGTATTAATTACACATGTTCTAACTTGTTTCCAAAAAAGTTAGAAAAAAAACTTGTAAAAGTAATATAATAGTATTTTGATTAGGAATATGAAAAATTCTCGTATACAAACGCCTTTTTACATACACACATTTTTCCTTCTACTGTAATAAAAGATGATGATCGATAAAGGATTAAAGATCTTTAGTTTGATAATATTATTTTTATTGTTTTGGCCAAGAGATGGATGGTCTAGTTTTAGAATATTTTTGTAATGAAACAAATTTTTGAAATTAAATGCATATCTAAAATTGTTCATTATCCATTGAGATATTCTATAAATGATATTCGTATTTTATTTAATTATTATAATAAATAAATAGTATTGATGTCGGATTTCAGTTTCTTATACTTTTTACATTGTAGTATTGACTTTACGTGTCTTATCGTGTCTAGTGTGATGTCGGAGTTGTGTTTCATAATATATTATTCAATGATAGGTAAATTTTACCAAAGATAAATATACAACTTGCTATTGTATTTTTTTTGCACAAAAAATTGCTATTGTTTGTGTATGGTTTGTTAATTAGACTAGTGTAAGAACCTGTAATATGCCAGGATATGATAAAAAACTGTATTTAAACAGCATTAGCCAATAAATTATATACACAGCAAAAATTATCACCATAGTTTATGCTTTAAAATTTAAAATCATTATTGTCTGCTGCATATCTTCCCCTATGTTGTTGTCTTAAGGTATTAAAGTTTTCACTTGTTTGCCAAGGTCTATCAGATACAAAAATGTCCTCTCCTTCTGGACCTTGTGCAACATATTGGTGCATTACAAGCACTGAAGCTGTTGTTTCAAAGTCTGAAGAAGCTAACAAATCTCCAATGGGTCCTAACTCAGGACACTCACTCCAATCTGTCAACCCTTCTGTTAATGTTGAAGAATTTCCCTGACCTCTCCCAACTATGAAGAGGTCATTGGCATTGTTTGTTCCTCTTATTGCAGCCACTGTTTCCTCTCCATTACTCACAACCTTTTCTATGTAATTAATTTTGTCATCATTTGCAGCTATCATCTTCAGCTCATTTATACACTCCTCATCTATTCTGTTTGTAATTATATTTCTTTGATCATCTAGCTGATTGAAATCATTGGTCTTCAATTGAGTTACATCCTTTCCTGGAATGAAATGCATAACAGTGAGATGAACTCTTGGATGTCTTGACATTCTCCATCCATAGGATAACGCTTCCCTATCATCTGCTCCACCGAAGAATATTACAGCAACCTGATGAGATGCTTGATTAGCAGTTAACCGGTTTGATCCGTTAAGGCCTCTATCGACAAGTATCCCAACCGAGCAAGGAGAGCTTTGTAATAAGTTGTGATTCACCATTCTCAATGCCGGGTTTGTTTCCTTCATGTCACCATCGACGGTTTGTTGTTTATGAAAAGGAATGATGATTGTTGCTACCCTTTTTTCCTCAGCCAAATTGCATATGTCTTCATGCATGGTTGAGTAAGGTGAAACAGCAGTCAAAGGTTGGACCGCAACATAACCGACATGTTCCTCGAAGTTCTGAAATGCGGTGATGATGTGTTCTGTTTGCGCTTGTGTTTTGTTGAGTGCTGGTCCTCCTGATTGTCTACTGGCATGGACAACAAGCATGGCTGAAGCTCTACCTGTGAGTTCAACTAAGTGGAGCACATAGGCACATATGGGAGACCTTTTGCTTGGGTGTGTTGCTTCTAGAAGATTGATTATTGTAGGAACATTTCTAGGAGCATGAATGCACACTAGCACCCTTAACTCTGCATCAACTCTTGAGCTTTGCACTGTTCTCTTTTTGTAAGGTACGAGTCTTTTCCTTGGCTTATAGATTAATGTCACAATAGGTGAAATTATTGCTGTCATTATAACTGTTACAATAACCATAATTGAAAATATTTCATCACCCAACACCTGCAACCATATCACAATATGTGATATGTCAAATTCATAAAATGGAAAAGAAATATATTTTAATTGCAATACTACTAAGTGCATGTTTGGATTTGCGGTAAGAATGACAGAGTCAGTGTGAACAACCGTGATTTGGCAAAAGCTACACTTTGGAGCTTCGACATAATTAAAGTGTCACATGATTTTACCAAACTTCTGGCTCATCCAAACATACACTAAAAGTGAGTTGGTTACCTTTTGTTCTCTCCCAATATTGAGCACAATCATTTCAATAAGACCTTTGGTGTTCATAAGTAAACCAAGAACAATGCCATCACGGGTTGGTATGTCGAAAAGGATTGAGGTAATGAGAGTCCCTAAGATCTTTCCAAAACAAGTGAGAGGAACGATTGTGAATATAAACGACCATGAACGAGTTCCATGGATTAAGTTAATATTAGTCTTAAGACCACTAATAGCATAAAAAAGAGGGAGTAAAAGCCCTGAAACAAAGTCTTCTAGCTTTTCTATTATAGCAGCTCCAAGTGGGCCATTTGGAATCACTAAGCCATAAACAAAAGCTCCAAAAATAGAATGTGTTCCAATAACATCTGTAATGAAAGCTGAGACCAAAACACCAACAAGTACAATGCATATTTGGAACTCACTGAAGGGTTTTCCTTCTGGAGTTTTCTTGATCAACCATGTCACTGCTGGCCTAACAACAAGAAAGCAGAAACTAACAAAGAAAATATTGGATAGTACAACCCAAACAGAAGCCAAAGTACTTGAATTTTGCTCTGATAAAGCAATAGCTAGAGCTAACAAAACCCATGCACACACATCATTGATGAGGGAAGATGAAAGTGCAAGCTTGCCTAGCTCTGTGTTAATAAGTTTGAGCTCGGCAAGCATTCGAGCAAGCACTGGAAAGGCAGTGACAGATAGAACAATACCAAGATAAAGGACATAGCTAACATCATTTGCACCTTTGTCTTTGTAATCCATAAAATGAGAGATGCCAATAGCAATAACAAAGGGCAATATCATACCAGCAACGGCAATAGAAACCGCCTTTCGCCCAGTGCGTTTCACAATAGACATGTCCATCTCTAAACCAACTAAGAATAGGAAGTATATCAGACCTATGTTTGCCATTGTTTCTATCACCATTGCACTTTTTAAAGGAAATACCATATTTGCAAACCTTTCATCTCTACCAAGTACCGATGGCCCCAACAGCAATCCACCCTTCAGTCGTCGGGAAAAACAACATAAAGAAATTAAGGAATGCATTCACAATATAAGAACATAACATGGAAAGCTCTAAAATCAGATAAAGACCATGTGCATAGTCTAATGACAACCAGAGCATAACATAATATGAAATTTTTACAACGCATAGACTTTTCTGGAACACTCCATGGTCCTAATACACCTACTCTCTTTAAAGAAAATGTCTTATTTACATCTCACAACACTCTAAGACAAGAATATAAAAAAAAAAAATAAGAAAGTCAAATATAAGTCTTCAAGTGCTTCCGACTAGTGGTGTATCTTTTAACGAAGAATTAGAGCCAATGTATATAACCTTGGTCTCCGTCTACCTTTACCATACTGGGAATGTGAGACTTTTTCTTTGAATGTGTTTCAATCAACTCCGACAACAATTTTATCACATGATTCTAGCTAATTACGAACTTATAACACAATATTTGTAATTAACAAGTAAAAAACTACATGCAGTATTATTATGAGCAAAGCAAAATTGATTACATTATTGTTCTAGTACTAACTTAATGCATATGAAAATTAAAACTGATAAGCATTATAATGATAATGGGAATAAAAGAAGAGAGAAATGAAGTTAGCATACCATAATTTCAGCAATGACACGAGGTTGATGAAAGGGTTTGAGAATGAAAACAAAGAAACGTGTGGCGAGAACAACTAAGGTTGATTGCAAAATGAAGAGAGGAATTGAATAATCTAAAGGGCTATCACCTTGCCATACACCACTTGTTGTTGTCATGGTTGGCGTATAACAAATTATTGATCTATCTGAAATATTTGATGGTGCTAACATTGTTGTGTTTTCCATTTTCACCAAAAATTATAATAATTAACTATACAATATACAATAATATTATTATCAAATTAAGAACACAAAATATGGTGGTCATAAAAGCCTAAAATTTCCACCACCTTTTGTATTGTAATGTAATGTAATATAATGATAAGGGGTATTATAATTAATTAATTGATATGTTACCTTACTTTTCTTTAAATATTTTATGAAAAAGTAGGTACAAAAGAAAGGTCAAGGTGTTCCCTTAATTGCTTGTGTTCTTAATTCTGAAAGAAAAAAAAAATCAAAGGGAAGAAAACAGGTTAGGTTTGGTGCATCCCCTACCCAGAAATCCCAAATGAAAGAGACAATCTTCGAAAGTCAATAATAATGTATTATTTGTATCTTTCTATTTTTGGAAACTCAATCTAACTATTTATGCTTAATGTGGGGGTATTTACCCACTTTGAGTTAAATTTCTTTTTGTTCTCATTTATACTTTTAAGGTTCACGACCAACCCCAAGACTGCTCGAGTTTATATTGATCTAAGTATTGCATATAAGCTATTTAAATTGATTTTAATTTAATTGAGGATATGAATATTTCATGCAATAATTTAGATTATTTACTCATAATTATTATTATCTTCAATCCTAAATATATAACCCTATTTGAATTTTTATTTTTTTTTTATTTTTATAAGATTCATTTCAAATTTTCAAATGTATTAATTATTTTTTTTTAATAATGTTACATATTTTTTTATATATATAATTTGTAATAAATACTATATTAAAAATAAAAACTAATTATCTCCTAAAAGACAAACTTATAAATTAATTTAAATTAACAATAAATTTAATACTACAATTAATTTTTTTTAGTATGCCTACTTTAATCAATATGATACTATATATAGAGATGTAGTAGTTGTTTAACAAAGTGTAACTTCTACCAAAATCTATTTCATCTCTTTAAACTAAACACAACAATCATTTTATATTTTTTTTTAAGTTGAACCAAACAAATATTTATTTTTTATTTATATAATTTTTTCAATAAAATATCAAATTTAAATCCTCTTATATTTAAATTAAACATGAAGGGATCATATTAATCATCTCACTATTAAAATATATTGAAATTTACAATTTAAAAAACTATAAGTAAAATTTAATATATTTTAACATAAAATGATAAACATGACCTTTCATATTTAATTTGAGAGGAATCTAAGTCCTAAAATATCTTCATTTCAAGTGTTAACCAAACATTGTATCTTTTATCTTCAATTAGTAAAATTTTGACAAGATTTGACAAGTAGGAGTACCAAGTTGTATCATTGTGTCACGAGTCACATGTAATGGTACCCCTTATTATTAAAGACAATTGAATGTCCCTCAAGACCCCCATAGCCTAAAAGGATGCAGATAATTCCCAATGTCAATTCTTCTAAGTAGGGCGTCTCTGACACTTCATCATGTGAACAACTATGCATTAATGTCTTCAACACAAATGCCGAATCAGTGTTACATTATCAAACACATGCCAACTATTTAATACTTATGCAATGTGAGAAACATAGTAGCAACATTATTAATTTCATTAATATTATCACGGTGGGTGGGTGAGTGGCCGAACTCAAGATTCATTTATCTGAAATATTCAAAATTGATATATTTAATTTTAATTTAAAATTAAATGTATCAACTTTTTAATTATTATTTTTATTTTAGATGGTGCATTATCATAGCTACTCAGACAACAATAGTAAAAACATCAAAAACTAGTAAAAGTTTAAATTATTTAGGAGCTCATAGGAAAATTGTTGTTCTTGTTGGGATTTATTCATATATAGACGAGTCAAAGGGAATAAAGTAAAGATAATAATTTCATAGCTATCATTGAAAGGAATATAAGACGGTTTCTTGCTTTTTCCCTTTTCTTTTATAACCAAAAGGGGTGTGCTTAATATCAAAAGCTTAAACTAAAAAAAGGGTCAGCATTACGACAAAATTACAATGTTATAAAATAATGTTTAGCTAACAATTAGCTCAATTTTTTTCATCAAAATAAACACATATATAAAAAATGCTATAAATGTTTGCAAAGGTTTACAATAAGTCCAAATAGGACAAAAATGTTTTGGAGATTCCCTACAAAAATGTTTTGGAGATGTTACAAGCTTGTAGTTAGTTAGTGATGGATTCAAACATTTTGACAAAAAAAAAGTGATGGATTCAACATTACGTCTCAATATTTAGCAGCGGTTTTCTCGTTCAAGAGGGTGAACACATACCACAACTGTCACTACCATTCTCTCATTAGTGAGTACACATTTCAACAAAGAGGACCACTCACAAATAAATATTCCTTGTTTCTAATGCAACGGAAAAGAAAAACGTGGTGATAACATCCACCCCTTTTAAAACTTTGGCTAGTTTAATGTTCTAGACTAAATAATACTATCACTAAACATAATGTGTTGAAATATTTAAACACAAAATGTGAACAAAAGATAATTGCATGATTATGCAATTTGCAATATATAATTTTGTCTATAGTATGGAAACATGAACAGTAGAAATTTATGAACATCATGATATTTGTGGGACCTTGGATTCAACCCTTCTTTTGTCGTAGAGTTGTGAAAGTAACGTTTATTAATCCTAATGTTAACCAAGTCACCAACTATATTTATTTGTACATATTCTCTTAGCATTCTCTCACACTCTTCAATGCCTATAGTTGAGGAAGAGTGAGTAAAAAAGAATCCATAATATGTAGTGTGATGTGAGGCCATGTATAAATTACATAACTAAAAAAATTGTGTATTGACACACAAACTTAGGGTATTTTTTAACAGACACACAAACAATTAAAGTTATGCAAGTTAAATTTCACACTTATGTAAATAATTTTTTCTTCCAAGAAAGAAGGATGCCACAATTCAAATCACTTTATCAGCACAGAAAGCGAGGCTTCTCTTTCTTTTTCTATCATTATAGTTACCAACTTCTTGAGACTTTTTGTCTCAATCTCTTTCTCACACTATCCTTGAACTCCTCAAACTCAATATAACAATACACAGACACTAGAACACAAGTATAGTAAACAAAAAGGAAGATGGAATTTGATCTGGAAGACCCTCTAGCTAACTTCAAAGAACAACAAAACTATACTATATCAGAACTCTTTGCCTCAGAAACTAACCATATGCCCTCACCAAACTGCTTTAATTCAACACATTGTGAAGCCATTTCTCTCATTTTTCAGGTGAAATTTAGGCCTATATAGCACATGTTCAATTCCTCTTATTTCATGTTACATATTCTTTTTGTAGCACTAACATTTCTGATCAAAGACGTGTCTAAATTTTTATAGAAACCAACATTTATTACATTCAATTAATTCATCATCTTAAATTATTATCAATATCGACATGATAATGTCAATGTCATATCTGTTTTCGTGTTGGTATATGTGCTTCATATATGCCACATTTTTGTTATGTTCATTTAGGTTCAGCTTTCTTGCAATTTGGAACCATTTGTAGCTTATCTTGCTATAAATTACTTCAACCGTTTCATGTCAAGGCAAGAAATTCCAGTAAGCATATATCTAATAATTCCACTTTATGTTTATTTCTACTGAGGATTCAACTTTTGTCCTACTAACATTAGTCCTCTGAGTTTGTAGCAGGGGAAACCATGGTTAATTAGGCTCATTGTCACATCATGTCTTTCTCTTGCTTCAAAAATGAACAGCACACATTTATCATTTTCCAACTTGCAGGTAAATCTTCAAATAATAATCATAGTTCTAATTTGCAGTTGCAGTCACAGATACACTGCAAACTTTAATATTGCAATTGCGATATTATTGTAGAGACCTCTAGAACTTTTATATCATGGTTGTGTACCATAATTTAAAACTATGCTTAGAATCATAACTAATGTTTTATAAATTACAATCAATGAAATAGAGAGAGGGTTGCAAGTTTGATGGTGAAAGTATTCAGAAAATGGAACTAGTTATTCTGGGAGCTCTGGATTGGCGTATGAGGTCAATTACACCTTTTCCTTTCTTGCATTTCTTCATCTCTTTAGCTGAAATCAAAGACCAATCACTTAAAGAGAGAGCTTCAGAGATAATCTTCAATGCTCATAATGGTACTTGTTAATTATATAACTTTTAATTCTAAGAAGCACAAACTGAATTTACATTTTAATCTTATGTATAATGGATGCAGAGATTAAGCTTTTAGAGTATAAACCCTCAACTGTTGCAGCAGCTTCCCTTATCTATGCATCTTATGAATTATTCCCACAGCAATATTCTATTATGAGAGATACAATTACAGCTTGTAAGCATATAGACCAGGTGGGTTTATACTTATATTCAACCATTATTAAATTTGGTTTAAATAAGTTCTTACATTAACATTTCATTCCTCACATCATTAAAATTCAACTATAAATATATAGGGGAAAGAAAAAAAAAGTCATTTTAAAAAAAGTACAAAAATCGTAAATGGAACGAAATAGATGGATTAAAAATGTATTTAAATTTAAGTTTTTATTTATTTATTTATTTATTTATTAATTTATAAGTTTAATTGCAATTTTAGTCTCTTTATTTCCACTAATTCACGAAATTGATCTCCTTATTTTAAAAGTTTTGGTCTCTTTCTCCTATTTTTGAACTAAAAAAATAATGATTTGTCATATTTTAAATGATTTACATAGGATTTCATGATATAAAAACACTTAAATACGTTAATTATTCATGTGTTATTAATTAAATTACAAAAAAAAAAAAATTAAGTTGAAAGTTAAATTTTTAGATGAATTTATTGTGATTTTATGTGTTTTAATCATTATATATTATTGTATCATATATCACATTATTTAAATCATGTCACATCGTCGTTTGTTTAGTTAAAATAACATAATAAGAGACAAAAATTGTTTAGATTTTATAATAAGATATTAATTTCGTAAATTGATAAAAATAGATGGATTAAATCTGCAATTAAATTTATTTGTTGGTAACGGTGGTTGTTGTATTAGGAGACATTGGAAAAGTGCGTTGATTTGATGCAAGAGATGGAGAGAAATGAAGTAAAAGGGTTAATGAAAGATAGAAGGTTCTTAAGCAATGAAACAAGCACTAAACGGCAAAGAATCTGATGAGCTGAGGGAAACTATATGTTTCAAACTCAAACCCATCAAAGAAGCCCACAATCATAAGGCCTTCATTTCGAATATGGACTTGAGATATCCATAATCACACCCAAGTGTGATTTGTCATAAGTTTTTTAATACAAACGGAGTATGGCATCAAATGAAATTTAGAAAAATAAGAAGAAAAGAAACCACATATGGAGAGGGATTGGAATGGAAATTGTACTCTGGGGTTTATTATATGATCAATAATAAGTAAATTTTTATGTTAAATCCGAAATAGCTATTATCACATTGATCTATTTCAACGCATATTTTATCACATCATTTTAATACTATAAATAATTTAACTTTTCAACTTTCCCAATGGATTGAGTAAAATAAAAAACTTTCTTTATGAAAAACTTCAAACTTTCTTTTGAAACTAATTATTTGAAAACAATTTAAAGGTTGAAATCAAAATTCTTTAGCAATTATGAGAGGAAATTCCATTTTAAAAACGTTATTATTATTCAAAGTCAAATAGAACGAACAAAACAAGTAAGAGATTGAAATAAACTAAAATAGATTAAAACATTCGCTCTATTATTTAAATATTTTAAGATGAAATAAATATTTTAAAGAAGATTTCATCTCATTCCTTTCAAATTTAGGGGAGAACAAAAATAAGAGTAATAAGTGATAATATAAGATGAAATACATTATGTTTTATTTCATTTTATTTCGTTCTCTTTTTAACAATCAAAACCAATAAAACATAAACTTATCCAATCTCGTTCAATTCCATTCTATCTAATACCACCGATCTAAACATAGCCTTAAGCCTTGGGTTGAAACTATAATATTAGATTTTAGTGGAAACTAACAAATAGTATTCATAATTTCATAGTTTCATAGTTTCTTTAGGTAAAAAATAATAATTTCATAATCCATAATATTCTTATAATTTGTCTTGGTATAGACTTCTCGGTGCTATTTCACGCCCAATCTACTTATATTTAAGTCAACCCGTCATATTTTCCTCCAAATTTGCACAAATCATATTTAAGAAAATATAGTTAAGTTTTACCTTTCTGTAATTACTAAGTCACATCATCAACCCACTATAAACTTGACACATTACCGACTTGATAAATTAGTTGAAAACACGTGTAAAATATAAACTTAATGAAAGCCACATGCTCAAATTGAAAATTTAATAAAGTTAAAATATCGAGTCTAAGCCCAAAATATTCAGTGAATCAAACTGCCAAGGAAATAGGTAATCTTTCCTATAGAGCCAAGCTTGATTCAGCTTAAAAATACAACAAGAGTAAGTTTTGATTACAATAATTAAGATGAGATTCTTTCAACACTGACATTAATCAAACTATATACTACGGGGGCTGGTTAAAATAAGACCCCATTAGTTGGGAAATAACATACTCTATATGCACATTTGCAAACTAACATATCTCTTCAATTGTTGGGTAATTTTAAAAGCAACATTTTTCTCCATCCAAAATATAAACTATCCAATATTGACACTTATGCTTGGAACAAAGATATCCAAAGCATATATAACCTTGGAATGCTTGAGTCTAAATTGTCTATAAACATTTTTAACTCAAACATTATCAATTTATATACGCTTTGATTCTCTTTGCTCCAAGCACTGACTGCCACTACCTATTAGTCTTGACGGCATTTGTTAGAGCCGTCATCACATTCTCTTTTCGCCAAGAAATTTGATAGATAATTGAAATCAAATATGCAGTGCAGACACTAGATATACAATTCAGATGAAGAGCCATTGTTTCAAAACTTCCTCACTACCTTGATTCAAGATTCATTGATGATACTACGCTCTATTTCATTTTATCTATTAGTAAGGTTGATGGACTCAATAGGAGGAGGAATCAACTCAGAGAGTTCTTTACTCCTATCCCCAATGCCACCTATGCATATGGTGCCACCACGACCGTGCCAAGTGCCGTCTTGGACGTTGTTAATCTCCAGTGTTCTTGACTCCTGCATCATGATACAAAGATACAAAAATTCAATACAATAAAACTCACCAATTATAAATATGTTCTCATTCTGGTTATGGTCGCCACAAAATTTCAAAGATGTTCCATTAACAATAGCTTTTATCACACAGAATAAAGAGTACAAGAAGTCAAAAAGGAAGAGAATTTTGAATGACCTCACCTGACACAATGTACAACAAGGACAGACAAAATGGTACACACAATCGTCCACCAAACTGTCGCTACCCTGAAAAAAAAGTACCAACAAATAGTGCTTTAGATATATAAATGCAGCCAAAATTACATCAAAGTTAGTCAACGTGCATTAAACAGAAAAGTACAAGCAACCAATATTAAACAATCATATTCCAACACATATGGACGCTATAGAAAATGCAAAAAAAAACAAATCGCCCGTCATCCATAACATTAAGCCAAAAGAATTATTATGTTATACAAGGATGAATGAGTAGCTTTGTCTGAAGAAAACAAATCATTTGGGGACAATAAATCATGTGCATACCGCTGCAAACCTGTCTATGAATAACTAAGTGAGAAAAAAGAATATATATGTAGACATGCCCACCTTGATGTTGAATTTCTTTCGCATACGAGTTCGGTAGAATCCTAAATATGCTCCACCAGTAATAATGAAGGCAACTGCTATGTACAGAAAGTAGTGATGTCTCGTGACAATAAAGGCTATGGAGTTGAAAAGAGCACAGATGGCAAGAAGGAAATATACAAATGCCTGCAATATGAAACAAGGATATTTTCAAGCTTTAACGAATTATCTTACACATAAATCAGAAAAGTTGAATATGGAAATCGTCAATTTTAAATATGATTCCTTTAGCTAAAGTTTTAAGTTAGGACTATATCATTTCGAAACAACAAAGAAGCTGCAAGAATTTCCAAGCAGTGTAAATATACCTGAATATAGCAGGAACCAAGACCAGCTCGCTTCATGTTCTTCCCGAATCGGTAGCAGGGACAACTGCAACACCAAATGAACTACTATTTTACATACATGATAAATCATACAAATCCTTGTAAATAACAGCAAAGAAAGTTCATGTCATGAACAAATACGTAGCAAGTTAAACTTAATCAGCTTCATCTTTCAAATCCATATCAAGCATCTCAGTAACTCAAAAATAAATCTAAATGTCACAAATCCGTCACACCATGATGAGAAAATAAACACAATGGACTCCATTCTGGGGTTGTATGCCATAAATTAATAGTGAAAGCTGCAATTCAAGAACATAAACCTATAGCAAAGAAATACAAACTGAACTGCAATGTGCATTACCAGTCACCACAAGTTGCGTTCCTTGCATGGGTGGCGAATTTTGGAGAAAAGAGAAAGAGGGCAGAATCTTTTACTTTTGAATTCAGAATTATATCAAATTTGTAAAATAATCAAGAGATTAGGACATTAAAGGGTCCTTTTTTTTTAATATTGGGGAAGGGGGAAATTTTTATTAATCAAAGTGGCACTAATGGCCAATTTTCAACTGTCCCCGAGGAGAAAGTGTGCCTACCCTTTTCCTTATACTTATAGCAAACAAATTGAAAAACAAAAAATTAACATATCATCAAAATAAGCTAAATTTCTCACAACAAGTAATGTTCTTCTGTATAAAAACAAGAAGAAAAAAATTCCTCTAAATGAACAGCAACACGCCAAAAAAACAAAACTTCACAACATAAAGAATGCAGAAAATCAAACAAACACAATCAACAATCTCAAAAGAAAAAATATATCTTAAAGAAAAATAAAAGAGAAATTCACCATGTAGATTCAAGAGCAATGCAACGATGATCGAAACAATCAAGAACTTCACCTTCCCACATCCTCAAAACACCACCAAACTCTTCACCACGTTGTTCACCATCGTCATCATCATCACCACCAAAGTTTGTTCCACCAAGCTTCCCCCAAGTTCCATGTGCAGTTTGCAAAGCCACAGATGAACAAAGCATGTCAAAATCCAAAACCGCCGTACCCTCCAAAAGCCTCTCTTTTTCTTCTTCTCCTTCTTTTTCTTCATCCAACACCACCACCTTCTCCTCTTGTTTCTCCAAATCCCCCATTGCCGCAAAAAAAAAAACACAAAACCCTCAAAACAAAGCTTTAACCTTTCTCTTCTCTTTTCCCCCAAATCTCTCTTTTTCTTTGACCCAATTGAAATCAAAGATACCCCTTTGCTGTTTTGCTTTATGGGTTTTCAGAAAATAGAAAAAATATTAATTTTTTTGTATTATAAAAAAAAAAAAAAAAAAGAATGAGATTCTTTAATTTGTTGTTGGTGTGGCGTAGGTTATTATTATTATTATATAATGAAAGCAAACACAAGTGGGAAGATGTTAGTTTAATCCATTTTGTTGGCGGGTAATGATGTGTGTGGGGCCCACATAAGTCTCTGTTTGGTTTGGATGGTGCTTCTTTTACCACATGATCACTTGAATATAGCAAAAAGATTTTCTCCTGTGCTAATTATCAACCAACATTCTACTAATTTTGATTGTGTTTTTTCTGAAATGGAACAAGTTTTAGTAAACGTCATCAATTTCTCTCTCTTTATTTGATCAAGTTGAGAATGGGAAAATCTGTTAAAGATGTTATACCAAAAATAACAGATCCTCTTAACCCTTGTATGGTTTATCTCTTTGTTATTTTCCTCTATATTTAATAATAGAGTTTAATGGATATATACCATCATATAATAGTTACAATTGTGTAATAAACTACAAAATCAATTGTTGTTAATAATTTATTATGTTGAATCATTTTATCGATAATTGAATGTCCGGTACAAAGAAGTATAAAATAAAATACTTGAGGAGATGTTGTAAAAAAAGTAATGTTATATATTTCTTTAGAAAGTTAATTGGGTCATTTGTGCACTCTTGGTTAAAGTTTAAAGTTAATAACGTAATTTCAAAAATACAAAGCTAATTAGTCATTCTGAAATATAAAGTTGAAAAAAATCAACTGATTGACAATTTTTAATTAAAAATAAATAAATAGAGAGTATTTGGATTTAAACTTTGATAATTTTACTTACCTTTTTGATTAAATTGTAAATTATAAAAAAAATTTACCATTAAAAATTGGAGGATTGAGATAAAAATAAATAAAAATATTATATAACTAAAGTTTCATAAAAGAGCACTCCGTTTAAACTCAATATAAATAAAATGACTATAAAAGGTATAAATAAAATATAAGTTATATTTTATTTTCTAATAAAATATGTAACTTTTATTTTGCTTATAATATATAAGAAAATTTTAACATTATAATTGGTTTTATTTTATTTTATTTAATATTATCATTTTTAAATCCATTTTAATTGGTTTAAATTTTATTTCATAAAATAAGATTTTTTAAAAAATTTAAATAAAAAATAGTTTCATAAATACAATTAAGTTTTAATCACGAAAAAATAAAATGAAATCAACTACTATTATTAATGAGTATACAATTAATTACTTTTATTTATATTTGCGTCTCAAACAAATAGAAAAACGTTTAATTTTGATTATAGAAAAATCGGACACTAACCATTGGACAACTTTGTTTGGTTGGTTTTTAAACTTGGAAAGTAGGAAACTTGCTCCCATATCCTTGTCATCTTCATATCAAAGAAAGGGATAGACACAAATCTATAAAATTGGGTGAAGATACATGTGGATAATATATGTGGATAGAAAACACCTTGTCATCATGCACCATTGCCTGCCCACTTAGGCAATCTTGAACGCTATTTTATTTTGTTGTATTTTATGCATATATATACATCTAATTTAATTTTTTTTTTAAATTTGCCACAAAATTTCTTTTAAAATTTAAATAAATGTAGGCATAAATTTAGACCCTATGTGCAAATCAACTAAATATAAGTTGTGAGTCACTTGTCTAGTAATACAAAGCGGAGCATATTGATCTATTTATTACCACCTAATAATAATGAATTAAATTAAATGATCATGATTGTATCCTTTTAACGGTAAACAAGAAATTAATGATTAGGACAGCTGGATGTGATGAACGAAACTTTGACTCCATCATTCCAATCAAGCACGAAAGCATTCTATAAATATGCCAATAGCATTTTCTCTCATATGGTAGTAACGTGAGAGAGAGAGAGAGAGATCGTCTTCAACATACTTCAAATAACTGGAACACTGTCAATAATGTGCAACGTCCAACTACCTCATTTCCACATTTTCATAGAAATACCTCATCTGTTTATTATCAACAAAGTTCAGTAGAAAAAAATTGTTTATATTAATTATAATTATATAATTTTTTAGTCTAAAAATAAAAGTAATCCAATACAAAAAAAATAAGACTATGAATCACACAAGTTGCCGCAAGTAGAACTTTTGGCTTGCGTGCCTGTTTCCTGAAGCAGCCCACGTGCATCCTGTTATCCACTCACAAATGATATTGGACAAGAAAAAACCCCTCAACAACATCCATATTGTACCTACCGTAGAATAATAGAATTTCATAATTCACGAGAGCCACAGCATATTGCCACTACGCATAAAAAATAGATTTACTATCACTGAGTGAGGGATATACTAGTAGTATTGGGACCCATTCCTCTTCACTGGCCATGTTCAAACCAACATGTCAATTATATGCAATAAAATAAATAACAACATTACTATTATTTATGCAACCGAGCAAAGACAGAAAAAATTATTCGTGTAACCGAACAAAGATGGAAAACATCTATCATTCAACATTTTATATACATAAAAATAAAATAAAATAAAATAAATTATAGCTGTCTATGTAGTAGTAATTTAAACTAGTAAAACTCAATCAATCTGGTAGATGATACTATCTCGCGTACGAATCCCTCCCCTTCCACATTAAAACTATACTGTAGCTGAAAATGAAAATGTATCCACTGCCTTTTCAAATTATCAATGTGTGGTTTAGCTAACCAAAATTAGAAAACCAGATATAAATACAAGTAGTAAAATACATCATTAGACAATAAAGATGAGTGTAACACATAAACAAGATAACTTCACGGAGACAAGTTTGATGCATATTTTTCTTCATCTGAATTAAGTATCATCATCAATCCGGGTTTAAGTCTTCATTGCAGGTCTAACCAGCCCCAAACCAGAACCACTTCCCAAATGCTTGAAATCTTTGGCTTCAAGATGATCATCGTGACCAGCAAAACCTGTACCTCCCTTCTCCAAATTCACCAAATGTCTCTCTTTACACGCCTTGTTGCAAACGAGACAAACCTTATCGACAGCCATAAACCTGTCAGAACATTTTTTGCAAAATACGTGCCCACATGAACTGAGGGCCACAAGTGACATTGTGTTGGTGAGAGTGGTTTTGCAGCTAGGACAAATGTAGGTCCTATCAAGAGCGTTGGATTTTTTCTGCTCACTAGTATCTTCAGTGAACTGGACAGGGAAAAGTGTCTTTAACTTCAGTTTCTCGTTACCTTCTGGACAGAGAGTACTGGTAGAAGGTGCTTCTACTTTAACAGAAGCTTCTGGTGTAGCAGAGGGCAGCCAAAATGCCTTCATTGTCCTAAGGGCTTCCTCCTCATACGAAGTGACCTTCACACTGTTTGCCCCATGGAAACCATTCTTATCACGGCTATAATTTCTATCACTGTATTGTGGCACAGCACCATGATTTTGTTGATCAAATGCATCAAGCTCTTTAGCCTTTTGCAACATTAATTTCTCTTCTTCCTCTTCTTTTTCTTGCTTCTGCTGAGCAGAATGGGCCACAAGCCTCCTATTTTTTTGTAAATGGCAATATCACAAACAACATTGTTATAATGTTCAAAACATAACACTGGTTGTATCAATAGCAAGGCAAACGTAAAATGAAAAAAGACAACATATATTTAAAATAAAGAAAATATACAGGAAACAACAAACTCTTGATAGAGCTAGTAAATTCCTAAATTCAATTTTGTTTATCATAAGGAAAATTGCAAAAATTCAACAATAGCAGCTAATAGAACACTTAACTTCTTAACCTATAGATAGAATATTAAGGAAATTTCGGAAAGCATTACAATTGATGTCAATAATGATGGCAAAGGAAAGTTAAATTAAATAGATAGTTGAATTAAACAAGCCTATTGAAAAACTCATAAAAAACTGGTTCAGCAATGGTGGTAGGACGTTTCAGGAACTTGCAGCTTTGGAATAAAAAGACCGACGAGAGATGGAATCAGCCATTGATTTCTTAAGCATTCAGTTGACAAAATAAAGAAGGAACAACGAATGCTCGTGGAAAAGAAAGAAACCAACCACTAAATTCTGGTTGAAATGACAAAGAGCGATGAAAAGTCAAGTGAGGTGACGGGACCAACCAGCCTTTGTAGTTTACTCATCATCGAAACTGTCAGATCAGGAATTTCTTGCAACAAGCCAATAACAATAGAGATCCCAGCTGCAGGTTGGTCAACCATGCTCCCACTGAACACTAACCACATGTGGTTGATAGTGTGACGTTACTGGCAGAGCAAAAAGGTTCAGCACAACAATGAGTATGTCTCACATGAGTAACTGGGCTCGATCAATTATTGATCCACCAACACCCACAGAACCACCGCACAGCACACACTAACCATCATGTCACAATTTGCAGACCTTTACCAGCAATGTTGTCATGGGAGTGCAGCGGGAATACATAGCAGCTACATCCTTAAAGGGAAAGACCAATTCTTTTTTGAGGCACAACCCCTGTGATTTGGGAGCACAAAACAGAAGTCTTATCCCTAAATAAACAGAGGTGGCAAGACTCTGAAAATGCTTGGCAATCATTGAGAAGGATTTTGGTGGTGTGCTCGAATAATTGCAAGACTCTGAAAATGTTTGGGACATGTATGCTCAATTTGGTTGGTCAGACCAACAAGGCTGAGAAATTTATTAGAAAACGACATGGGAGGAAGACATCAATGTTAGTAGCCAATTCCTCAAGCTCAGGCTCGAGGACAAGTATGTACTTCAAGAAGGTGGCAGTGTTGGGACCCCAAATGAGAGTGTGGGACCAAATGGACAACTAGCACATCAGCTTCCCAAGCCCAAAGTATGGAAATGGCAGAGAAAGATGGATGGATCATTTGTGTGATGAGTTTCTGTTATATTGGGACGTGAAGAGGAGAAGTGGAGTATCTCATGAAAATCACTGAGTTAGTCATGGGCAGAGCAGAAAGATCTGTTCTCTAAATGAGCTTAGCTCTGGGTGCAGGAATATTCATTCCTCTGTCTCAAGAATTAGAGTAAAAATATATTTATTGAATTGTAATATGTTGGCAATACATCAGATATATATATATATATATATATATAGATTACTAAACAACCAAATCTTATTAGTACTCATATATAACTAAATCCCTATTAGTACTCATATATAACTAAACCCCTACTAGTACTCCTATTCAACTAAATCCCTATACTTGAGGGATATTAAACAGAAACAGATTTTGACACTCTGTAATATCTTCATTTAAAAAATAATACAAACTTACTTTCCATTACTGAGTGTGTTTTTCTATCATTAATTATTATTAATTACTACTGTTATTCTTGGTCTCTATCAGATGGCCATAGCTGGAACCATAACACAGTTATAAAATGGTGATATACATGTTATGAGGCATTAAACTTCAGTGGCGAAGAGAAATGGGCTGAGATAATTAGCAGAAATAGGGTATGTTACTGTTACCTATTGAGAAGAGGAGGGGAGATATACCAAGGCATTTGAGAGGAAATATGGGACCTTGTGCATGGAAATTCATAGACCCACAAAGATATATTCAAAGCTATCACATCCTTTCTTGAGGAAAAGGTATTTGCAGTAAAAATAGCAAACAAAAAGGGAAGTATATCCTAAAGTACTCTCTCAAAACAACTTGAATAAGTTCTCGTGTCAACAAGTTAAGAATTCAAACCCAATAAAACAAGCACAATTATCAAACACAAGACAGTAATTTATCAAACAAATTGATCAACAAATATAAAGAATTAAAAATAATAATAGCTATTCAAACTTTGAATCATGTAATAACATGTTTCATTGAAAGTAACCAGTACCTGCTACTCGCATAATCATTATTGTAGAAAGAAAAATTGAGAAAGTACCTTTGAATGTCTTTCTTCTGAGACAATAAGCACTGGAGAATGCACTCTTTGCAGAAGAGATGACCTTTTTGGCAGCTCATAGGATCGATTAACGATTTGAGGCAGAGACAACATGCATCGAAGGGTTTGATGGAATCCTTACCCAGCCTCTCCTTCTGCGTCCCATAACCAAGTTTCCGCTTCTCATCGTACGTGAAGAACGCGAGATCGTTGTTGTTTTTCGAATGTCTCTGAGGCATTTTTTTAATTCCCTAATCAAATCACCGATTTCACGGAAAGAAGAGATTGATTGTTAGGGTTTTAGATTTTCAACTTTCAGATTTTCGATTTTGAGTCTTTGATTGATGATTCATTCGAGGGAGCTCTAAATTGTCGCGGTAACAGTAACAAGAAAGCCCAAAGGATGTTTTGGTGTTAATGGGCTTTTGTTTAATTGGCCTTTTAACAAATACTATAAAGTTTTGGTTTTTTTTAAAACTTAATCAAATTGTCCTATTTGAAACTACTTTTTACAAGAGATTCGGGGATAGGATAAGGAAAATATATATATATTATCAAGTAAAAGGTCGCATTTCGGTTATTAAGTTTAATTTTTTTTATTATTTGAATAATAGTTAATTTAATTAATAAAAAATAACTAAAATATTTATAAAAATAAAGTTATATTAATAAAATTAAATAAAATACATTAAATTTAAAAAAAAAAAAACATTAAAATTAATGTGGTTGAGATGCATCAAAATAAATAAAGTGTCCATGATGTTTTGTTAACAATTCTTTCTTATGATTATTGTGATTTAATAAATAATAAAATAATAAGAATAAAATATTGTAATAAAAAAATAAAGTTTAAAAAAAATCAATATTATAATAATAAAATCAAATAAAATATCAAAGTTAATGAAATAAATAACGTGCTATATTATCTTAATAAATCACTTTTATTTTCCCGTTAAATTATCATTTAATATTATTTTGTTAAACAATTATCTCCTATTTTTACTCTAAATATAATAAATAATAATAATAATAATATTTATATTTATTTGTTTATTAAATTAGAGGAAAAATAGAAAAGAGTTGTTAAGAAAATAGAATTGTTTTACTTTTTTTATCTACAAAATATGAGGGACATCTTATTTATTATTATTATTATTATTATTATTATTATTATTTATTAAAAAAAGTTTCAAATTATTTTCATGCTAATAATATTAATCGCTTTAAAAAATTGAATTTTTTTTACTAAATTTCGTAAGTTTCGATATAATAATCTTAAGTAGCTCATTGAACAAATAGTATATTCAATGGATAAATTTTACTTACTTATTTTTTAATTTAAAATGCATCGTCACTTTATACGAAATGGCATGAAAAATTTATCTCTTAAAAGATTTAATAAGATATGTTAGATGAATAGATTCTAACACTCTTTAATATAAGGGAAGCATGATATATAATCTGATATAATAAAAAGGTACGTGCTATCGTCCTTTCACTCTTTTATGTGTTGAGTGCTTTTTGAAATATTCATTGCTACCCTATTTGAGGAAGCAAACATTCACCATTCAAGATTTTGAGACTCAAAACATTACAAAATCTAATTTAAATTTAAAAGTACGGGTAACTTTGAAAAATCATTTGTTTCAAACAGTGTGTTAGTTCAATGTAACTTAATGTTTGTTTGTTTGTTTATCTTACCACATTTACAATTCATCGTAACATTTTTTTATCACTTATTTTCTTTCATAATTCACTTTGTGTGTTTCACTTTGTTCTTTACTTCTCAATTGGATCTAGTCTTTCGCATTTGTTCATTGTCTTATTTTTGTCAAATAACTTGTTTTTTTTTTTTATCAATTATTAATTTATATTTGATCAATTAATTTCTTATCAACTTGGTTTAATCAATGATTTTTTTTTAATAATTTATTTAAAGAATTAACATCTTTTACTGTATATTTATACACTGATCAAATATTAAAATATCTATCATTGGTGCACGTACATAATAAAAACTCTAATTCAACGTTTAAAAATCGATAAAATTCATGTTTTATAAAAAAAAATTGTCCCCAACAAATTAATTTAACTTATTCAATGTAATGAAATTCGATTAGCTACGTTGAGTGTAGCCAATGATTATTTTCCTTTGAAACTTCGTCAGTTACCATGCTATATACGGTTGAAAATATCTCAAGCACCTAAAGTAATAGACAAGAGTTGTAACATCAGATTTATTCTTTTGGAAATTTTTGTCTAAACAAGAACGTTATTCGTTGCTTCTCCTTTCATATTAATATGGAAATGTGTAGAATTTGACATAGACACCATACGATTTGCATCGTTGCTTAAAAGCAAGCACTTGTATAATCAATCATCTGAGAAAATACTTTTGACATGTGTCGATGCCAAATGGAGTGTAGTACTTTTTTTTTAGAGTAGTGGCTATAATTTCAACAACTAGAATATTTTTCTTTTTGTGGTTCACACATTTAGATAGTACAATCAGTGCCAAATCCACGGATTTGGAGTAAGATAAAAATCCAAGGAGTAAGAGAATATTATAACCCAAAAAGTTTATCTACTATTAGTGGTGGTAAATTTTGGCAAAAGGTTACGCTTGCAGCCACAAATACCCTAATAGCATTAAACCACCAATTTTGCATATAAATTTACATTACAACTAAGAAAACAGTGAATTTCTACTTCTAAGAGATAGCATCAAATATTATTAGAGTTTAAACAATTTTTAAATATTAGTTTAAGGTGATTCTTTCTAAATGGTCAAATTGTAAAACTTATCACATGATAGATGTTTTACTCTAAAAAAATTATATCATATAGTTATTAAAAAAATTAATTTCCTACATTATGTACGGTGCATTAAATGTGAGGAAATTTAGAGATAAGTGATTCTCACATTGGTTGAATTGCACAACGGCTACAACATATTCACATTTTTAGCAAATTTGACTCTAATTTAGATGAACATTGCTTGTGTTAGTAGTATCCATATTCAAATTGATACTTAGATAAATACTTAGATCATGCATATGAAAGGAAACAACTTCCATTTAGAACCGCAAGTTTAATGTTCTATAATTGTGGCCCTTCACAATTTACAAATCAAGTAAATCGAAATCATCAATACTAGTGTCTGTTTTTCATTGAGAAAACACAAATATTGTATAAGCCTGTATTTTCTTCTATGTTGCATAGTCTAATACACCACTTTTATTTTACACTATTGGCATTTAATAAACATGTGATTACTACGGTGCAAACAGAACCACACATCTCAAATATAAAGTAGATTAACGAAAATAATTGTATTTGATTCAAAATTTAGATTAAATATATTAATTTTCTTTAACATTATTTATATTAATAACAAGTATATACATGGAAGCTAGCATTTGCTACAAGAGAGGGTGGATTTATGATTATTACAACACATAAACTACAAGAAACTAATTTTTTTACCAATCTATGAATTATCAAGAACTATATATCTTTCATGTGGAAGACAAAAAAGAAATGAACAGAGGAAGCAAAACATGATATTTATATATACTATTTGGTATTACTAGTTGAACTGTTTGAAGAACTAGTAGAAACTTGTGGTGGAGATGTCCATGGAACCACTTGATATTCTTCATCATCATCATCATCATCTGTGTCACCATGATGATCATGATCATGATTGTTATTGTTGGTAAGAGAGACACAGTGGTTGCATAGGGAGATGGTAGGTACAAAGTTGGGTCCAGTGCCATGCCAAGGTGTTAGAGATTGACAAATATGACATAGAAGAAACCTGTGATGCTTTGTGACGATGAAGTTTGCAGTGTGAACCTTTGTATCACATTCCCAACAAAGACTAGCTTGATCTGATTCACAGAACAATTTTGCAGGATTGTTGCACAGTTCGCATTTCTTCTTCATCTCATTGAACAACCTTAAAAAATGTTATGTTTTATTGTCTTATAACAAAGGCTCGTTATTATTATATAAATAAATTTAGAGGCTAAAAAGAAAAGAGATTGTGTAGTGGGGTAAGTGTCAAGTTGCTAGTATTGAAACCAGTTCAAGTCCTGTTTTTCTTTTGTTTTCTCTTTCATACGTGTTGAGAGTTGATCAATAATGGGTGGATTTTTAGTTGTTTATCACTTGGAGTCAAACAAGTTACAAGTTGGCTATTATTTTTAGTTGTTTATCATGATTTTTAGCTTGTCATATCAAATACTAGCACTATATATTATTTTTATTAATTATCACATTCTGAATGTAAGGTGTTACAGTGCTTAAATTTTAGTTTGTATTATTAAGTTAAACAATTTTATTTTGGATGAATTATATTTATAATTTCGCTTTTGCATATGAGTTTTAGGTGTAATTATTACCACTTCGACTTACAAAAAATGTTACGCGTTACCCTTGCTCATGTGGTTGCGTCGTTGACCATCATGCACTTAGTTATGTCACTTTGCATCTGAAGTCTGAACATAAAAATTGAATGTACATGCACCATATTTTGCCAATTATTATTTTTATTTTTTTTTTATTTTCTAGGAAGTAACATGGAAAAGAGTAGCTAGCCTCACAACGTGTTCATAACCCGGTTATCAATTTCTTCCTGAGCTTTGTTTGCCCAATTTGAGACTTATTTTCAATAAAAATATTTTGGTGTATACACTTTGATATAAAGAGACTCGCATAATATAATGATAATATGCTAGAAGGAGAAATATAGAGGTAAATGATGTGTTGAATCAACATATGAAAATTAAGAGTGTATATGTATTATTATTATTTATTAATTTAGAGATTGGTTGTACTTTATCCTTATGATATTGAATTGAACGGAACAAGGCAAAATTTATAAGGTTTTTTTTACAACTTTTGGACATGTCCATACATCAATATGTGATTATCAAATTAACATATTGGGATTATTATAGATTATCAAATATCAACTTCTTTGTTATTATGGATCTCATTGACTCTTCAGACTATATATTTTATGATCATGGTTTTTCATCAACTTTTTTAATTCAATAGAATTTCTCTTAGTTCTTGAAAATATATTTGTTGATATAAAGAGATGTTTAAGATGTAGAGGAGTATAAATAGTGAGGGGTCTCCATCAACGGAGGTGATTGAAGGGTGTCCATCAACGCCCCTCCACTCTTACACACCCTCATTTACGGTGTTCTAGTGGTTTTGTTGAAGTTACCGAGTGTAACTTTTATCAAAATGGAGGTGATGCATTGTAATTTTGACAACTTCATTGATGTTTCAAACATGTTGTAAATATAAAGGTACTATCATACTTCTTTTTAAAGGAAATAAATCAAGATAGAGTTTGGATTTGCTTCGTGACAAATTTGGCATTTCTATGGGAGTTTGTATATAAAAAATAGATTTGTCTCGTTAAAAGTTAACAAAACGCTTTGGAGAATAAAGTGAGTAATATATTGATTATTAAATGAATGGTTGTTATTTTGTTCACATACATGATTAATAATGGATGATTATAATATCAATCATTGATTCACTTACTTCATCGATTACTCACTTAAGATGAGTCAAATTCCTAAAAAGTAATGAGAATTAAGGACAAACCTAAGCTATTGAATTAGTCAATATTAGTTAATTAGACTATGATTATTCAATCGATTCCTATAATCAATCAATTACTGTTAACTAACTCCTTACTCTATAAATACTTAATCATCTTGATTAATTCAATCATTAATAAAATGCTGAAATTCATAAAATTATCAAGTCTCAATATGGTATATAGAGCCTAAACATGTCCTTGTGCCATTCCTTGCATTCTTCTTATCATTCTCATCCATATGGCCTCCCTAATCGCTTTATAGCCAAAACACTCACCTCTTTCTCGACTGATATCCATCAAATTAGATGATAAAAACTTTCTCACTCGAAATTAATAGGTCATTGAAGCAATAAAGGTTGTTAAACTCCAAAAATACAGTAATGAATCCTCTTAACTAGGAAAACCTAAGCAATTTGATACTAATGGAGATAAAGTCCAAAACAAGGACAATGAAACATTTGACAATTCTATAAGTTTAAGTACCACGCTACAATGCCAAGTTTGTGACAAGCTTGATCACTCTGCACTTAATTGTTTGGTGTAGGTTTGATGAACATTATCAAGATTTCTAAAATTCAACAACTTAAAATGAATAAAGTCTCAATGATTATTCGTTTATGAAAATCCTAATGACTAACTATTCTTGAAATGTTTATGACCTCTATTAGTATTGAAATTCAGATTCAACAAATTACATTACACCTGAATAATCAAATTCATCAAACAAAAATTTCCACGACTATAATAAAAAAATTAGAATGACCAATGATAATTCTACTCATATCACTCATAATAGTAACTCTTCGTCTAATTGAAATGACTCGAATAACCCTTTACTTAATAACTCAGCATGTTTCCACGTCCCACCAAATTACATTACTTCTTCCACAATGTAAAATTATTTAATTTCCATCAAACTATTTTTTGATGTCTAAACAAAAATTAAACTAAACTTGTAATTAAGCGTTTGTGGCGTGCAGTATAAAACGCTGACACCGGTGCGTTTAGCATGATTAAAAAAAGAATCGAGAATTTAGGGATTCGTGTTGAGTCTTGCCGC
>NC_021160.2:1771903-1774570 GCF_000331145.2 Cicer arietinum | reverse complement strand
CTCTTCCACCTCTCTCACTCTCACCCTACTCATTTCGCTCTTCACCTTCGTAAAGGTAAACTTTCCCAATTCTTTTTTCTCTCTCTGTCAAATGCGAATAATCCAACTACTCTTCACTGAATTTCCTTCATCTTTGCTAAAATTATTCATTTGATTCCTTCAAAACCGTCCGAATTTCCTTCTTTACAGTTGATTTTTTGTTTTTGTTGATTCTCTCACAATATTTATCTAGAAATGCTCTTATGCGCTGTGAATTTCCTTCTTACTGATTTGTTTATTCTGTTATATGCCGTAATTTCAACGCAATTTTATGATTCGGTCAACCATAATGAAAATTCAATAACGTGAAAGGAATAATGTTGTTTGTTTTTGGTAGGGTTATCCAGTTCGTGAATAGATTGTTGCTTGTGTTCTAGAAAAAGAAATTATTTTGAATTGCTTTAAGTGGAAAAATGGGGGATAAAGAAAAAGAACCAGTCTTGGAAGATGATGCAATGGGTTCATGTTCTGCGTGGGGCAATTTTGAGGACGACGATGTAATGCAGCAACAATGCTCGATTCAGGATGATGAAGCCAAGAAATTTCCATATGTTGGTGACAAGGCAAGTCTAAGTGCATAATAATTCTTTGAAACTTGTTTATCTAGTCACTAAGGTTTAATTGGTTGAATTTGATCTATTTGAGGAAAGTGCCAAAAGTTATTAAACTCAAATGGCGGCATTACTATTAATATTATTAGCATAATGCTTGAAACTTGTTTACAAAAAATGCATCGCAAGAAAGCAACAAAGCTCTCTGATTGGTTGCCTTTTCACTCATTCCTACATGTTTTCCTTCAAATGCCGAAATAATCACCTGTACCGTCTTCAAAATAAATGACACATTTACAGTCATTGTTTTGGTATGGATATATTGGTTTGTAATAATAAAGTACTTCTGTTATTATTATTATTATTAGTTTTATAATTTGGTATTTCTTTATTGGATGGAATATGATTTTAGTAATGATTGATAGAGTAAAGATTCCATGTGGTAAATTGGCAGGAACCGCTGTCTAGCTTGGCTGCTGAATATCAATCAGGCAGTCCTATCTTACTGGAGAAAATCAAGGTTTGTGCTCTGCTGAATATGATTTTTGTGCTCTGTTGTATCACATCCTTGCATGGTTTCATGTTTCATGAATCTTTCTTTTATTCCATTTAATACAGGTGCTTGATGAGCAATATGCTGCCATTCGGCGTACTCGGGGAGATGGAAACTGCTTCTTTCGAGGCTTTATGTTTTCGTACCTTGTATGTTTTATTGTTTCAAGTTCAGAAGCATCCTCTACTTTGTACATTGATGGATATTCTTGCTCGGATCTAGGGAGTATGTAATGTTCCAAATTTCCAATAATTTCAGTCAATAAATTAACTCTCTATCTCTATCTCTAGGAGCATATTTTGGAATCTCAAGACAATGCAGAAATTGACCGCGTCAAAGCCAACGTTGAGCGAAGTAGAAAAGCACTTCAGACCTTGGGTTATGCAGAGTTGACTTTTGAAGATTTTTTTACGGTAACTTATCAGCTGCATTCTTTGCTCCTTGTGTTTAGGGGTTATATTTTTGTTTATTATTTTATAAATATCTCAATGATTTACTAGCCAAAATGAATATACCCACTGAACTTATGGAAAATGCTCTATAAATAAGCATATTGTACTTGGGTATACATAACAATCTCTGTTAACCTTTGGGCTAGTCGAAAGTAGTTTCTATGACTTTACGTCTGCCTTCTGTCTACCAAGTCTTGAATTATGGGAAGTATTTGAATAGATCTTCCATATGTGCAGTTTTAATTTTGTTAACAATTTCTTAAGTCATGTGAGAATTGGGTGACTCAGTTTACTAATATAAGAATTTGAATTCATCTTTTTAATGTGTGTTTTACAAAGTTTAAAGAAATAAAATAAATTGTCTTAAGTATCATGCGATGGTTTGTTATCATCTTCAATGTCATGTCGATCTTTCTTTATATATACTTCTCTCCTTTTCAAATGATGATAGAGGATGATCACTTGGGTGCGGAGTTATTGTAATATCATATAGAAAACCAAGAACCATTATAGCAACAAAATTTAGGCCTCTTAATGTTATGGAGCTATTGAAGTGATCTACAGTAGAAATTGGCAGATCAGAGCTATGTTTTTATTTTGGTCAACTAGATCAGAACTATGTTATGGGGTGTGTGTTTTGCTGTGGAAGCTATCCAAGGAAAAACTGACCAGTAGTTGAAATTAAAACTCTTGATTTTTCAAAAAAATTTGGGAAATCACACAAGAGAAAAAAAAAAATATAGGCTGCATTCAATCTGAATTCTGAACAAAGTTTTCTATTGAAGGGAATAATTTGGAAAATTTTCTGGGATATAGTTCTTCTATTTGTGTTGGTGAAAGTATAAACAAAACCAGAATTACTTTGTTTAACTTTTTTTTGAATGCTATGATTTGGACATCTGGACCCCAGGCAGATATACTAATTCTAAATCTGTAGAGGTACTTCCAAATGTTAGTAAGCTTCCATACAATTGTTTTCCTCATCTAAGGATATGAATTTACCTTTTACTATCTTATTGTAAAAAAATTTCAGCTATTCCTTGAGCAGCTGGAAGATGTTATTCAAGGGAAA
>NC_021160.2:1653719-1770841 GCF_000331145.2 Cicer arietinum | reverse complement strand
AAAGAGACTTCCATAAGGTGTTAACCCGCTCCTTCACCATGAATTTGCATTGACAATTCTGAATTGGATGCATGACATATACTTGGAATATTTAATTATCACAATTTGCTGTTTATCTAGCTCTAATTACTATATTTGAATGAACTTATATAATATACGATCACAGTCATGAAGAGCTTGTTCTTAGAAGCCGAGATCAGTCAGTTTCGGATTATGGTGAGTGACTTAGACCTGTCCCAATTCTCAAATGTCCTGTTACCGTTTCTTCCATATATCATGACATATTGTTTTTGTTAGTTGTTATGTTCTTCAGATTTGTTACATCTGCTGAAATACAAAAGCGCTCAGAATTTTTCGAACCTTTCATAATGGGCTTAACCAATACAACAGTTGAGCAGGTTGGTTTCAAATGCTAATAAGTTTTCCCTTTCCCTCCAAAAGTTGCTTGTAAATTTATGATTTGACAAGAAAGAAAGAATACAGCCATTAGTTTTTATTTTAGAAAGCCTGCATAATGCAAATGGTTTTAGTCATATGATTTGACTATAATACTTCCTATCTCTTCATGTTGTGGTTTAGTTTTGCAAATCAGCTGTTGAACCAATGGGTGAAGAGAGCGACCATGTGCACATTACCTCCCTTTCAGATGCGTTGGGCATTCCAATCCGTGTTGTGTACCTTGACCGCAGCTCATGTGATACTGGCGGTGTCAGTGTAAATCATCATGATTTTATTCCAGTTGCAACTGATCTCCCAAATGCTAGTGGCAGCACTGAAAAGAACAATCCCTTCATCACATTACTATATCGCCCTGGTCACTATGATATCCTCTACCCAAAGGGAGGATAACCTATTGGGGAGACATTTTATTTGTTACTTTTTCGTCGTTATGTGGAGCCGCAAACAACTCTCCGCTGAGCTTGGTTGTTAAGGAGGGCATACTCTGTATCTTGTTAATGTTGAATGGTCAATTGTCTAGAATGTTACACATATTTTGAAAGTCTGATCAACAAAGCTTGCTACATTAGCACATTAATAATCAAAACTCACCTTCATTTTATGCTGTTTTATTATTTGTTGGCCATAGTTTCATTCTTCCTAAAATCTCTGTGCATTGGGAGTTGCTCAGTTTTTGTAGCTCGTGTAGAATGAAGCGAAGTTGATAAAGATGACTGGACTAATATTCCATGTTAAATATTTGTTTAGATCATTTTATCTTTCTTTGTAGGTAGAGAACCTTCTCAGATATAAATTTTAGCCTGTAAAAACTTCTCTGTTTCAAAATGAAAATCATTTAAAGTTTTTAAAATTATGCCTTAAGTTATAAGGATAACCAAATTAAATTTTACATTTCTAAGCCAACTTTTATATCGAAACGGAAGTAATAGGGTAAATCTTTGTCATTTAATTGATTATAAATTTCGGTAAAAGCTCACTAAACTTTGAGACTTTTTACCTATCCTTTTGGAGTCTAAGTTTGAGAAAGTGAAATTATGAGATAAACAAGGTATAACATATCACAAATTTTCACCCGTTAGAGTGTATTGTCAAACCACAATTTGCTTATTGACAGTGCACTCCCATGATAATGCCTTATATTAATTAGTATAACACATAAAATAAACAAAAAGAAGAGTGCAGTATTGTTGAATAAGATTTTCTTCAACAAACTAACTAGAAAGACTCACACACATACCAAAAAGGAAGAACCTAATTAGATTGAAAAAAACACAAGAGAGGGTGCTTAGAGTCTAATTAAGAGGACATTAAAAAAAGAGAACAAGTCACTAACGGCCAGTGAAAATAGCTTCTTCCAAAAGTTGCTTAGAGTTATTCATCAAAGCAGGACTCAACCTAAACATGAGAGTACAAAACTCCATCTCATTAAGAGCTCCATCTCCATCAAGATCACCTTCTCTAAGCATGCACATAATCTCATCATCACTCATACCTTCCAACCCAAGCAATGCAGAGTTCCTTTTCAAACTCTCAAATGTTATCACTTTCTTCTCTATGTCCATCAACACATTAAAACCATTTGCCAACTCCTTCATAAACCCTTCACTTCCCAATTTCTCCATCATTGAAGGGAAATAGTCCTCAAAAACAACCGATCCACTCTTCTTTCTTGAATTGGATGCCATTAATTAAAATTAATGCAACACTCCACTTGTAATTTAAACAAAAAAGAAAATAAAAAATAGGCTAGCTAGCTAGCTTTGTGTAATGTTCTAGAACAATAATTTGTTGGGGGAAAATGAGTAGTGTATGTGGCATGCATGAACATTTATATATATATATATATAGTTAGATGAGGAATAAAACAAATTAATACGAATGAAATGTTTGAGTAAGGTTGTTGCTTGGCTATATAGGCTATTGTAACATTTTGAGGCTTTTATGTGTAATGGGGTTACTCTTTCGTGGAAGGTGCGTGGGAACTTCTATAATGTGAGTGTGACTGGCCAAGGTACGTACAAAATCATTCATGGGTTTAGCATTTTCCTTTCTGATCTAGACATCAGTTTTTGTTATTTTCCAGATCAACTTATAATAATTCCAATTTTTTGGTATTATTTATTCTTTTATTACATCATGTATGATGTATTATATTGTATCTAACGATCTTCCTGTTGGATAATATTTTTAGCCTTCAATTTTCAAGATCTATAATGTAAACTTGAATAGATTTAAGTTGTTTCAGATATCATCATATTTTTTATATTTTTTCTCTGTTTTTTTTCCTCTCTTTTATATTTATTTAATTTCAAAATGAAATGTGGGAGATATACTTTCTTTCAAGTATATATATATAAGTTTTTTTCATTTATATACACTTGCATTGTTGTTGGCACTCAACCATATTAACAGTCCTTTAATCACCATTGTCAGAAAGACTTCGATACAAAAAAGTTTATTATCACTATTGAGTTATGAGGGGAGTCCAAGAGATCATCATATTGGGTTAATTAAAAGCAAATACAAAACTAAATTTAACACCATTTTTTCACTCAAAAGTTTAAGATATTTGATATACAACTCTTCTACTTATATATTATTCAATCTTTATTTTTATTTAATGTAAAACTCTTCCTCATACTTGAAACATGAACAATGATATATATGGAATTAATGAATATGCTAGATTACATGTTCAAAAGACAATTGTATAACCAGTACAAGCATAATTATTAAAATCTCTTGTCTTTTAAAGGCTATATAAGTTTGTTATATATGCATAAAAGGGTCAATAAAAACAAACAAATAGGTTCATAGTATAGCAGCTTCATAATGTCCATCACTTCATATGGTCTAAACAATGACATTAGTTAAAAATGTTTAATATAAATTAAATATTTGTAGCTTATTCCATGATTCACCGTAAATCATATATTCGTATATAAGTGATAGTTGATGGGTGTGGCATTCACATTTCCATTGCTAAAAAAGTTTTGGACCAAATTAAATAAAAAAATAATATTGATAGAAAATAATCATTTGTATTTTTTATTAATATTTTCCAGGTGATAATAAAGAAAGAAAAAAACACTAATTTACGAAGTATTTTACAATATTAATATTTTGTGTTAAAAAAACACATCATGATTGGAAAATGGGGAAGACATTTACTTTGTTAATTTCCTTTGTGGTAATTAGTCCTCGTCTTTTAATGACCATAATATTATAGTACTTAAGGAAGCTGCCGAAATCTTCAATCTTTTTGGATCATATAAAGAAAAACAACAAAGAGGTCAGATAATAGAAATTTCACGTAGTTTTCAAAAGTTTGGACTTAGCTTTGTGGTTACATAGATTCTGACTTTGATGCTCGTATTTCTGAAGATATGTGGCTTCTATGAAAGACTGCATGACCAAAAGTATGTGCACATAATACACTCTATATTTATTTTATGTGATAGCACGTACTTTCCCCTGTTGGCCCTACAATGTTTCCTTCAGAATTTAATATATCCAATTAAATTTAAACACTTTTAAAGTAATCAAAAGTTGTTATTACAAAGACTAAATAATAAAAATAAAAATATTTTGTACATGTATGCAATCATATTTCACATGGTAGATATTTTTTAAAGATATTTTAAGAAGTAATAGAAAAAAATGACATTATGATACCATATGTTTGAATATATGTTAATTTAATTTTTTTTTAATACTAGCAATTCAAACTTTTTAAACTCAAAAGTTAATGTCGTGAATTCAAGTTCTATATGCTTTTTTATATTATTTTATAAAATTCAAAAACCTTGTGTTTTGGTTCATCCATCAAAAAATTGATTATGAAAAAATTGATTTTATAAAATAAATTTTGGTTAAAAGTGAGTTAATTATAAAATAATTTATGTAAAAATCAAATGAATAATAAATTTAAAGATAATATTATCTTTTGAAGAAAAGAAATAATGTTTTGGAGTTTAACAAAGTTAGAAGAGCTGCTGAGGAACATTCCAACTCTATTTTCTTTAGAAGATTGAATTAGAAGAAAACAAAGCAAAAATATCTTGATTGCCCCTACTTGTTTCAAAATTTAAACCCTAGTCCCCATTTATTTTTTGGATTTGAAAAGTTGGTTCCTAGTTTTTTTTCTTTCTAATTTTTCATATTTGTCTATATTTTCAAATTTGACCAAATTTTTTTAAGGTTATCATATTGAACCTTTCTTTTTTATATATACTTGTACTTTAACTCAAAACTTTGAAATTTATAAAAATGACACATACTCTTAATATTTCATTTAATTACTTTAACAAAAAAAAAAGTTTAAGAAAAAATAATTTTAATTACGATATTCAAACAAAAAAATTATAAATTACGATATTCAAACAAAAAAATTATAAATGAAGAAAATTCAATTGAAACATTTAGGTAATTTGAGTATCCCATAAATTCATTTTTATAAAAAATGTATTTCTTGCAAACCAAAGAAAAATTGTAAATTGTCTAGAATTCTAAATTTTTTAAAATTTTCAATTACCTCATCTAATAATATTTTGTTCAAGAAATTTACAAATAGAGATGTGTCTTTTTTTTTATTTTTTTATGAGAAGGTAGACAAATAGAAAGATTATTTTAATAAATATTAATTAAAAAAATAGAATAAAATTATTTTTTTAACGAAAAACATGGGGTCTTAATGTTTTAACAAAATTATTAGTAACTGCAATTATTTTTTTTCTTTCTATTTTTATACCAAGTACTCTAATTTTGTGCCTATGCTTCTATCATTTGTAATTAACACATAAGAAAACAAATTCTAGTTTATCCTAATATTCCCTATTTTTTCTCTCCATCCTATCTTAAATTTGCATTATGCCTAAACCTTACATTTCCAAATAATCTTTTTCTTTTGGAAACAATTTCCAAATAATCTTTGCATCTCAATATCTACATCATAATTTTGAAACTCATCAATCAATCAATCAATAAAAGTTTTTGAATCCTCATTTTGATTGGGGAAATGGAATTCTTCCAAAGGGCTAAAGTGGTGCGTTTGAGAAGCCATCATGACAAATATTTGTTAGCAGATGATGATCAAGAAGGTGTTTACCAAGATCGTCTTGGCTGCTACAACAATGCTAAATGGACGGTGGAGATTGTAGATCAAGTAAACTTGATAAGATTGAAAAGTTGTTATGGAAAATACTTAACCGCCTCTAATATGCCATGCTTTTTTCGCGCAACGGGAAAGAAAGTGTTGCAAACACTTCCCACAAGATTGAATTCTTCTTTAGAATGGGAACCTATACGAGATGGTAATCATGTTAGACTTAGGACTCGTTATGGCCAATTTTTACGTGCCAATGGAGGGTTACCTCCTTGGAGAAACTCCATCACACATGACATCCCACATCGTACTAAAACTATTAATTGGGTTTTATGGGAGGTGGATCTTGTCGAGCTTCGCCCACAACAACCTAAGCAAATAGAAGGCCCCACACCTAGTGGTGTAACTCAATGTCACGACTCTCCGTCACATCCATCTCATTCTCCTTCTCCTCCTCGATCTCATTCTCCTTCTCCTCCTCATTCAGATGATGATGAAGATGATTCGTTAGCTATAACTGATCTAAGTTTTTCCATACCAAATCAGGTTCGTTATAAAAAATTAATTTTATATTTGTCTCATTTATATTCTCTCGTATCTATTTATAAGTAAAAGTGAATTAATAAAAAATCATATATATTTTGATTATAAACAAGAACAAAATATTTATAATAATTAATAACACTGATGCATGACAATTAGAAATTGCGATTATACTTTTTTTCTTTAATTTCATGTACTAAATATAAGTATGTTTTTCCGCATAATAATGGTTTGGTTTTAGATAAAAAAAATATACGAAAGAGTTCAAAAAAAAATGCTACATATTAATTCATTGTTTAAATATGTTTTTAGTCTTTACAATTATAATAAATTTTTATTTTGGTTATCGTAATTTTTTTTATTTGGTTAACACATTTACAAATATAATTTTATTTTAAAATATTCATTTAATTCAATTTTTGTTATAAAAACTGTAATACCATTAAACACTTGTAGCTTGCAATTCCTAATTCCCAATATCCCCAACAATGATACTCATTGTAAAAGAACACCGGATGTGAAATTTCAATGAAAAATTTGATATATTTAAGTACATAGATGAACTAAATAATTTTTTATTTAAAAAAAAAATAGGGTTTCGTTAATAATAAAATTGTAGCTCAAAGAACGAATAGTTATCATTATTTGCAGAAAGAAAAGAAAGAAAAATAAAAACCATTTTGAAAGAACAAGTAAATGAGAAATAAAGATGAGGAAAAGAAAGAGGTATAATACCTTTGCAAGATAGAAACAGTTAGTTGTAAGTTAATTGTATTGATGATGATAGAATGCAGAACAAAAAACTGTCTAAGCATGGATGGATTGAAGGTTATAGTTTTATATATTCAGATTTAATGGTGTTATAATTTTTGTAATATAAATTAAATTGAATATATATTTTAAAATGAAATTATATTTGCAGTATGTTAAACAAAAAAAACTTATAGAGTACTGCAATAAAAAAAGTTATAATTACAAAAATTAAATATATATTTAACCTTTAATTAATTATGAGATAATGAGACAAACGAGACATTGTTATTTTTTCATGCATAACATGATATGCCAGCAATACTATGATGTCAAGAAAATGTAACAAATTAAAATATAACAAAATTAATAATGTATGGAATCTTGGTGATTTTTTTTTTTTTCTTTTCTTTTTGATTCACTTGAGAGCTAAGGATGCATACAAATGAAATGAAAAATGTGCAGGGCGGAGATTTAGAAGATAATAGTGGATCACCGGTGAAAGAAGGGAGAATAATATTTTATAATGTGGGTGATGAAAATGGGGATGTTTATGAAGAAAGTGAAGAAAAATTCTTTACATTCAAAGGAAGTTGCGTAGATGAATTAAATGAGAAGTTAAAGGAAGAAACAGGACTTGATGATATTGTTGTATGTTGCCGTAACCCATTCACTGCAAAATTATATCCTCTTCGTTTACAATTACCTCCAAATAATGTTGATTTGCACGTTGTTGTCGTTCCTTCCTCATTTCAAGGTAAACATTCTAAATTACAACTTCCATTTTAATTTATTGTTATTAATTTCTATCATTAACTTTATTTTTTCTATTAAGAGCAAGTTGTATTTTATTCCAACAATCCATGCATAATTGTGATATAAATTTTTTAGTTTTTTTTACGTAACAATTTTTTTTTTAATTTTGAGTTTACATGATTATTGTCCTACACATGTTTCTTGGTTTTTTATTGCAATTAGTTTCTGGCTTTCAGAATAAACAAAAGAAGATGGTGGCAATTCACAAGCTCGTTGGTGGAAAGCTTGAAATGCACCATGCAAATAAATATTAAGGAAAGGAATTTGGATTTGACATGATGGTTGTTATGGCCCAGCCCAAGTTTCATTAAATATTAAATATTTTTATATGATAAGTTACTTATTTTTAGAAGGATGTAGATAAATTCATTAGAGTAAATTATTGTTTAGTTTGTTAGAATATTATTTATCCTATGTTAGAATATGTTTTTTTTCTATGTTATAAATAAAGTTAGTAATTGTAATCATTATCAAGAAATGAACCAAAAAAATAGTTATTTTAGAATAATTAAATCTTAGTCTTTAGACTATTTTAGAAGTATTTCATATTCCATTGATATACCCCTAACATAGGTACATTACAATGGTCTACTTGTAAACTTTATTTATGTAAACCATATTTTCTCTCAAGGAACAAAAAGAATGGGCAACTTTGTGAAAGACCAGGATCGAAAAGAAAAACAACTACAAAAATGTAAAGCTTCAAACTTCAAACTCCTCAATGTATATATACAACTTTGTAATGTCTTCCATTTAAATAAAGTACTATATAGGATTTCGTTTGTATTAATAGTCATCATATTTGATCTCAATCAAATGTCTATTTTATCTTTGGAAACTTTAAATACATGCAAGATTAATGCATATATCTTTGATTGCATTTAAAGTATTTCGTAATCTTATAAATGAACTCATGATAAAATAGTTTTATACTCAATAATTATTAATTGCTCATTTGTTGTTTCAGTACCAACATTATATTAGAATTGGATTAAGATTCTTGTGTAAGATCTCATGTTGCATCTTAGATAAAAAGTTAAGGTATTGAGTTTGAACTCCCAAAATGATAAGACGAAGAGACTTCGCTACACTAAATGTAGTTAGTCAAGTTTCCTCGTAAAGATTAGTTATAGATGAAGTCAAAATATACTTAACACTAATAACATAATTAAAAAAGTATGTTGTTTGAATTTATTTAAAAAATAAAAATATATTAAGTTAAGTCTGACACAAAACAAACAATAATTTGAAGATGCAATGTATGAAATTTGAGGTCGGAATAAGTTCTATATATATGTTTGTATTCAAGGTAAGCAAAACAAACATCAACTTTGTAATACTGTGGTGAAGAAGCTTAAACCATAAAACTTTACAAATTACAATTGAGATATAATAATTACAATTAGAGTCAAATAAATGTTTCATGCCTCATTATTTTTTCGTATATGTTTTTCCAAATTCAAAAATAAGACCACAAAAATATCTAAAATTGACCTAATAGTCTATCAAATTCGATAAAGTAAATTTTCTTTTATTTTTTTATATTTTTAAATACACATTCGAATTAATTAATTCAGACGTGTAAAACGAAGAATTAATTTTTAATGATTTTCATTTTGGGTTAAAAGGCTTTGCACAATTGCAAATTGGTGGGCAAGACATTTTTTTCTCAAAACTATGATGACAAGGCCCATCTCACTTTACAGGTAATGGGGCACCAACAAAATTATTGGGCTAAAAGAGACCCGTCATTGCCGACTCAAAAAAAGAAATATCAAGTTTTTTTTTAAAGAATATTAACTTTTTCCATAAACGGTAACAAATATCATCCCATTTGACACTTTGTTCCTCATTAAATCCATAAATAAAATACCAAAAAATAAAAATTCAAAGTATTTTGAATTTAAATTTATAAAAGTAAGTAAAGTCTAACAAAAAAAAATATTCCAGTCAAAATTCGAATTTAATGCTTTAAACATACAGTCACACAAGAATAAAAAAAAATGTATACATAATCTTTCATTTACGTAATTTAATGTAAATATCTACTATGCCCGTGTTTATTAATTACAGCATAATATGAATTTAAATATGCAATAATGATATATAAAATGGACACTTTATACCGACAGCTATATTACTTGCGATAGTATGTTACCAAATATATATCGTGACACTTGAATCTCAAGTAAAGAACAATAATGTCTTAATTAACCTGAAGAATCCCATAGATGTCTTGAGTTTCATGCACGAAATTTTGACAGCAAAAAAGTGCCAATTTATTATTAAAAAAAATAAAGGTTTAAGAGGTAGGTCCAAATATTATCCTGCATTGGTTCATACATAGCAATAGCAATATATAAACACATGATTTCATATGCTTCTTTCTTGAATCAAATTAACAGTTCATACCTTAATAGAATAAGAATTGGGCCTTCAGAAAATGGCTCAACCTCTCACACAATCACATCCTCAACCAACCAAAACAAAAAGTTCAATTCTGCTTCGTTACATTGCCATAATCATTTTGGCCTTAATAATCCTTGTAGGTATAGCTGTACTCATAATTTGGTTAGTTTTGAAACCAAAACACTTGCAATATAGTGTAGAAAATGCTTCAATTCACGATTTCAATTTAACTGATGCAAATCATCTCTATGCAAACTTTGATTTCACTATAAGAGCAAACAATCCTAATTCCAAAGTTTCATTTTACTATGATTCTGTCGAGGTTTCGGTGCGTTACGAGGATCAAACATTAGCAACAAATGCGGTTCAACCATTTTTTCAACCACATAAGAATGTGACTAGGATGCATGTGAGACTAACTTCTCAAACTGTGGCTTTGTATGATTCTGTTCCAAAAGATCTTAAGCTTGAGAAATCTTCAGGGGATATTGAGTTAGATGTTTTGATAAGGGCAAGGATAAGGTTTAAGGTTGGAATGTGGAAGTCAAAACATCGTATTTTGAAGATTTTTTGTTCTCCTGTTTTGGTCAACTTTTCTAAAGCTAAGAGTTTTGAAAGGGCTTATTGTGATGTAGAAATGTAAACAAACAAGCCTTATGAAGCAAAGCAACACTCTAACACAGCCTCAGATTAATGTCTCTATCTTTCTAAGTGTTATTACTATTTGTTTTTGTTTTTGTTTTTTGTTAATTTTCTGATATTCTTTTTTCTGTTTTTCGTGAGTTTGTTGTTGTTAGATTGATGATATGATTCTTTTGTCGGTTTATTGTTTGGTTTTGGTTTTATTGCATTCAAAATTGAAAAAGTTGTGTGGACAATTGAAAGAAAAAGTAAAATTGACTATTTATTGGTGTTTTTTTTCCACAAATTTACTTTCGAGGTCATTTGTATTATTATGGAAAATGAGTTATGAATTGTTACTGGAAAATAATTTTACTTTGACATTTAATAGAATTTATGAATTTTGTTATATTATACCACTTCACTATACTTTTATATTATTTTACACTATAGCTAACGTCCATTTTATTTTATTTAGTTATAAAATTTGATTTTTTCAAATCTTTTTTCTAAAAATTCCATGGGGTTTTTCCCGATATTTCTTTATTAATTCTATTTCTTTTCAAATAGATATCAATTCCAACAATCTTCAAAGCATATTTATCATGTTCATCATCACCTTCGTCGTCTTACTCCTAAAATAAAAAATAAAAAGAAATCAAAATTTAAAAATTAAAGTCACCAAATTAAAAAATAAACTCTAAGGGCCTATTTGAATAAATTTTGCTTTTTAGTTTTTAAATTCTATTATCAAAATCAATTTAAAAAACTGTTTTTGAAAAGAAACTAAAAATAAAAACTATTTAGCATTATTAATTTTGAAAACTGTATTCAAGAGATAATGAAAAAACTTGTTGGTAACTTTATTTTTAAATCATATTTTAACTTTATAGTTACTATTTGCTTTAGAGTTATCTAATAAAGTATTCCAATCAATATTACTATATCCTTCAAAGACAACAAGAAATCTTTGATAATATAATTCAAGATTAATGGTTCTTTTAAAGTATCTCATGACTCTTTCAGTAGCGTGTCAATGTTCTATACTAGGTCTACTAATAAAACCTGCATAATAGTCCCACGATGTAGGCAATATTGAGTCTAGTACATTTAGTGGTATATTTAAGGCTCTCAATGATTCTCGTATATTTAATTTGTCTAACCCTTTCACCAGGTATTTTGAAAAGTTTTACACTTGAATTATATGTTGTGAAAACAATTTTACAATGAAAATATTTGTATTTCTTTAAGATATTTTCAACATAGTGAGTCTGACCCAAATAATTCCATTTTCTAACCTAGTAATCTTGATTCCAAGAATTACATTCGCTTCTCCGAGGTATTTCATATCAAATTTATTACTTAATAATGATTTCACATTATTTGCAACATAAATGTTTGAACCAAATATGAGTAGATCGTCTACATCGAGACATATAATAGTGCAAATGTCATTAAGAATATAATTTTTACATAGATAATCATTATTCACCCATAGTGTTAATTCTGCAACTTTCTTATATTTTTCTATTTGTTCACTTGTTTCTCAAACCATTGAAATGTCATCTTTCAAAACATTGACAAATTTTTTCATAGTTAAGAAAAATAATATTTTTTTATTGTTATCGTTTATAGTGACATTCCTTAAATCAAACAATTTATATAAATTCAAGGTAGGAGAATGGAATTCAACAATTTCTTTATTAGACATGGCATAGAGAAATGTATCATTTTGTAATCGGATTTTGGTATGGATACGAAATACCATATTTCAAGAAAAAACAAAATTCATGGATAAGTCAATGAAAAACACGAATTTTTTCTATGATTTAACTAAAAAAGTTTAATAGTTCAATTCACACTACAAAATCATAATAAAAATTTGAAATGTCAAATACCGTTCGATTACAACATCTAATTAACTCAAATACACAAGTAAAATTATTTTAATATATAAAAAATATTACCAATTTTACTCGCAATAAAATAATGAGATAAAGTAAAATATCCACCAATCCAATATGTTATCTGAAAAGTACTTTGTACAAATATTTTATGGTATAAATATTTTACCATTTTAGAAGTACTTATATTTTAGAATTTTTCAATAATAATTAAAAAGATATTAATAAAGTTAATTAAGGTTTAGTAATTTGTTTTAATAATTGGACGTAAGTTATCTCCAATTACACGATACACATTATCATTTTATGTTTACTTTGGCAAAAATAAATCAAATGTGAGACTAAATTGAAAGTATTTTGAAATTACATCACAAATTATTTTAGATTAATTTGCAATGTAATAGTATGTATTGATTTTTATTTATACATGAGAATGAAAGAAGTAGCTGAAAAGAGAATCCCGTGGGACGAAAGGATGAAGAAAAAGAAAAGAGTTAGGAAAAAGAAGTAGCAAGACAAAATAAAATGGTTAAAAAAAGAAAAGAAAAGGAAAAGAGGTTCTTGTTGTGGATTTTTTATCCATATATCCTACTTTTGAAAAAATTTAATCAAAATACCTTACTTTCAAAAACTGTTATTAAAATGTCCTACTTTTTAAGGCAAGAAGGAAAACTCTCCCTGAGGGAGCAATACAACAAAGAAGCAAATTTTTTTTTCCCTAGTAGGAGGTCGCTGGCCGGGGATGCGACCTCCCAAAGGGTTTTAAAAAAAATTTTAATTCGTTTTTTGGTTTTAATTAATTGTTAATAATTTAATAAATATTTAAATTAATAAATAATTATATTAAATAATAAATTTATAATTAATAATAATACTACATAAATAAATAATAATAATTATTATTAATTATTATTAATAATTATTATTATTGTTATTATTATTAAAAATTGTTATAATAATAATAATAATTAATAATAATAATTATTTTTAATTTAATTTTAATAATTTTTAATTATAACAATTTTTAATAATAATGAGATTAATAATAACTATAATAATAATTAAAACCCTTTGGGAGGTGACATTCCCAGCCAGCGACCTCCTACTAGGAAAAAAATTTTGCTCCTTGGGTGTATCGCTTCTCCATGGAGAGTTTTTTTTCTTGCCTTAAAAAGTAAGGCATTTTGATAACAATTTTTGAAAGTGGGATATTTTAATTAAATTTTTTTAAAAGTAGAATATACGAGTAAAAAATCCTCTTTGTTGTGGGAACTTAAGTCAATCAATGAATAGTCATTTTTTCAATCAATTATTATTCAAATGCCCAAATACTTTTTGGATACCGCCTTATTAATTAATCCTACCCTCAAAAGCCAAACCAATAACAAGCCTCCAACTCCTTCAAAATCATTACCATACAAATGAGTAATTAAATTGATCTACTTGAATTAATAAATACTTTTTTATTAGATGACAAATACGACAGTTTTTACTCAGAAAAATAACTTTATTGATAGAATATGGCTGATTGAGAACATAGTACAATCAAAATCATTCATAATTTATATAATGATTTTTAGTTTAATAAAGTTAAAACAAACTATATTTACTTATATTTAAAACAAAATATACAAGTAATCTTTATTTATATTAGAGATTGGAGTGAGCATATACTCTCTAATGTGTGTATTTTTCAATACATTCTCAATTATTAATCAAAATTCAAATAAGTTTTATTTAAGATTTTTTTGTTAAATATTATAAAAATAATAATTTTAATATTCTATAATTTAGATTTCGAAAAAAAAATTTATTTACTGTAATGGAAATATTTTTTTTAAATAATTAGTTATCAAAAATTATTTTTATGAAAAGATAACAAAAACAACTTTTTATTTGAAGTAATTTTTTATTTATCTTTAAATTCTGATATTTTCAAAAACTAAAACAACTATATAAAAATTCTTAAAATTGATGGTATTTTATAAGTGATTATTTTTACAAGTAAACGGTAAAAAAGTGCTCTTAATTATATGAATCCTATGCAACAAATATCACTCTTATATGAATCTTATGCAACAAAGTTGTAAAACCCACGTCATAGTATCTTGGTAAAAATAAGCGTAGGTATCATGTCACGATCACGATATCAAAATCATGTTTGAGCCTCAATAATTTTAAAATGTATAGTAATTTGTAACTTTTCAAACAAATCAAGATAACACACTCATATGATAGAAAAAACGTGCACTTAAATAATTTCATCTGACATTTTATATATAATTAGAACAAAATATAAATAAGAAAAAAAAGTATTTGATTTAACAAGATAAATTAGTCTATCAACTATAATTTTTATTTTTATTTGATTTAAGAAAGTATCATAATCTATCTCAACACACACAAAAAAAAAAAAGAAAAAAGAAAGACAATTAGATACCACCACTATTGACTATATAACATTGGCCTTCCAAAGTCAACATCTCTTTCTTCAATCTCAAAACGTGTCTTTAACAATCAAACATGACAACATTTTAGTACAAACAAAACAAACACTTGTCTTCTCATAGAATCCATAGCCGTAAAAAAAACTCATTCAAAATTCCATTCATAACTAACTCCTCTTCCGTTATCACTGATGATGAACGCACGCATAGTTTTTTCATTTTTATTCTCTTTCCTCTGTTTCTACACACGTGCGTCATCAAGTTCCAGAACAATTGTCAAACATGGAGAATTCATCAGAGACAAAGAAGGTGAAGTTTTAGTCTCCGAAAACTTCAACTTCGTAATGGGTTTCTTCGGTTTCGAAAACACTTCTTCACGTTACGTAGGAATTTGGTACTACAACATTCCTGGTCCTAAACTTATATGGGTTGCAAACAGAGACAAACCCATCAATAACAACGATGGTTCCTTCACTATATCAACAAATGGTAATTTAGTTATCCTCGATCAAAACAAAAAACAAATCTTTTCTACCAATGTTCACAACAAAAACATGAATAACTCCAAAGCTGTTCTTAGAGATGATGGTAACCTTGTTCTTTATAATGGGAAAATGGTGATTTGGGAAAGTTTTGAGAATCCAAGTGATACTTTTGTACCTGGTATGAAAGTTCCTGTGAAAAAGAAAAGCTTTTTCCTTACTTCATGGAAATCTAGTACAGATCCTTCATTAGGGAATTATAGTATGGGAGTTGATCCTGAAGGGTTGCCACCACAGATAGTAGTTTGGGAGGGAGAGAGAAGAAAGTGGAGAAGTGGTTATTGGGATGGTAGAATGTTTACTGGTGTTGATTTATTAGGTAATCTTCTTCATGGTTTTACACTTAATTGGGATAATGGAGATAGATATTTTGTTTATAATAATCAGATGAATAATAGTAAAGTGAGGTTTCAGATTGGTTGGGATGGTTATGAAAGAGAGTTTAATTGGAACGAAAGTGAAAAAGTTTGGAGTGAGACACAAAAAGGGCCTCAAAATGAGTGTGAGTTTTATAACAATTGTGGTGGTTTTGCAGCTTGTGATTTGTCGGTTTCGGGTTCGGCAATTTGTAGTTGTATAAAAGGGTTTGAACCAAAGGATAGAGATGAGTGGAATAATGGGAATAGGTCAGGTGGGTGTAAAAGGATGACGGCATTGAAGGTTGATCAGAAGAATGGTAATGGTAGTTTTGGTGAAGATGGTTTTTGGGAGCTTAAGTGTATGAAGTTGCCTGATTTTGCAAGTGTTGTTGATGCTAAGAATTGTAAAAGTTATTGTTTGGGGAATGCTTCTTGTATTGCTTATGCAGAAGTAATTGGAATTGGTTGTATGGTTTGGTTTGGAGAGTTGGTTGATGTTCAACACTTTGGACATGGAGGGAATACACTTCACATCCGTCTTGCTCATTCTGATTTAAGTAAGATATTATAGATTCCCTGTAGCTTTGTTTCTGTTCACATTTTCGTTGTATTATGTGCTTTAGGTTTTTTGCATAAGTTCTTACGATTTTGTCTTTAGCAAAAGCCGCCTCAGCGAGTTGAAGAGTGCGAGTGTTGTTTATAGACTGCCCTTGGCCTCAATTCTCATGCAATGTCTGGTTTACGAGAACAGTTTCCATATATATATGGTTCTTGAATTTTGTTATTCATTTATCAGTAGTGCTATTTTTTATTTTCATGCATGGTTCTTGAGGAAATATAAGCTTCTATGTTGACAAGGTTCTAATAATATTTATATATGTCTCCAAATACAGGTAATGGAGGGAAAAGTAACAAGATTGTTGTGATAATATCAACTGTTCTAGCAGGATTAATCTGCCTAGGAATTATTGTATGGGGGATATGGAGGTACAGGAGAAAACTCAAAGGTGAAATATTCATATTTTGTAATCATATTATTTTTTTTCCCCATCAGATGATTGAAAAAGGTTAAACTGTAAAGTGGTTTTTTGATATTAACTTGTATTTATTTTTTCCTTTTCTTTCTAATTTTGCCTGCAGTTTCTTCAGCTCCACGGTGCAAAAAAAGTGATGCACTACCAGTCTTTGATGCAACCAAGAGCAGAGAGATGTCAACAGAATTTTCAGGATCAATTGAAGTTAGTTTGGAAAGGAATCAACTAACCGGACCAGAACTTCCATTTTTCAATTTTAGTTGCATTTCATTAGCCACCAACAATTTTTCAGAAGAAAATAAGCTTGGGCAAGGGGGTTTCGGTCCTGTGTACAAGGTGAAAAGAAAACGCTTCTATTAAGCCTACATAACCGCTGTAGTATAGCAGACTTTGAAAAAATTACTATTGTTCTGTGATACTCTATAGCAATGTAGTGTAGCGGAATTTGAACACATTGCTATTATCTACAATCTGCATTTGATAACACTATTTATTTTTCATGAATTGAAAGCCTAATTAAATCTAATAAAAATTAGTTGTTCCATTTATCAGGGAAAGTTTCCATCCGGAGAAGAAATAGCTGTTAAGAGGCTTTCGAAACTGTCTGGCCAAGGTTCAGAGGAGTTCAAGAATGAAATGATGCTGATAGCAAAACTGCAACATAGAAATCTGGTTAGACTATTAGGTTGTTCTATTCAAGGGGAGGAAAAGTTGCTAGTTTATGAATTCATGCCGAACAAAAGCTTGGATTGCTTTTTATTTGGTGTGTTTCTTCACATTAACCCAGCCTATTTTCTTTCTGCATTTTTATCATAAGTATGAATTGAGATTATAAGCACATTTTGTTTAACAAATTTGAACTTAATTTCTGGTGAACATTATGCAGATTCTATCAAACAAACACAGCTAGCCTGGACAAGACGCTATGAAATCATCGAAGGCATCGCAAGAGGACTACTTTATCTGCACCGTGATTCAAGACTCCGAATAATTCATCGAGATCTAAAGGCAAGCAACATTTTGTTAGATGAAAACATGAACCCAAAAATATCAGATTTTGGCTTGGCTCGAATATTTGGTGGAAACCAGAAGGAAGGCAATACAACCAGAGTGGTTGGTACATAGTAAGTATGCTTTGCTTTTGTGTTTTTATGCTCAATCTCAAATGGAGTTGGCTAATCTCAAATAACTCTAATGCAGTGGTTATATGTCCCCTGAATATGCCATGGAAGGCCTATTTTCTGTCAAATCAGATGTGTATAGTTTCGGTGTATTGTTACTAGAGATTGTGAGTGGTCGCAGGAACACTAGCTTTCGTCACTCGGATGACTCAAGTCTTATAGGATATGTGAGTATCTCCCACATCACATCAATTTCATAAACAATTTATCACCATTAACTTTTACGAGTGAATCATCAGAGTCCTTGAAATAAACTAAATTTCAAAATAATATCTGAAATTGAAAATCTTCTATAAAATTAGCCATTTGAGTCCCTAAAATTGTGTTGAGGGACTAAGATGATGAAAAGATTTTCAATTTCTTAAAGAATAAATAATCAGAGTCTTAAAATTTCATTAGTGAAATGCTAATAGCTAATGTTTATGGTGTAGGCGTGGCATCTTTGGAACAAACGCAGAGCAATTGAACTGGTTGATCCTTGCATTCGAGATTGTAGTCCTAAAAACAAAGTTTTGAGATGCATACACATAGGAATGTTATGTGTGCAAGATTCAGCAGCTCATAGACCAAACATGTCGGCTGTTGTGCTGATGCTTGAAAGCGAAGCAACAACTCTTCCATCGCCGTCACAGCCTTTAATTACCTCCATGAGAACATCTCAGGACAGAGAGTTTTACATAGATTGTCTTGATGTTTCAAATGATCTCACTGTCACAATGGTAGTTGGGAGATAGATACTATTAATGCTCTTTCTATCTCATTTTTCTTTTTCACTCCTCATACACACACAAGACTCATACTTTTGTCTCTAGAATTGAAACTATGACCAAGAAATTGAATACATTGTATATATATATATTGATTTGTAATATATTTCTTTTGACAGAACATCAATTTGTAACTTGAGACCATAGAAAAGTGCTTTATTCTCTAGTCAATGATAAAAACTAGCTTCACTTTATAAGAAAGAAAAGATACATAGGAATTTACTACTCTTCCGCGTGGTGCTTGGATTAAATGTTTTATACCACTTTTCTATATATTCTTATTTAAATTTCATTTGTTTGCAGACTTGCTATAAAACTTTTTTATAGATACATCTAATTATATCTCACGATTTATTGTGGATATATTTTATATATACGGACAAATTCAATTAAAATTACAAAATTGTAATAAGTGTGCTAAAGAAACTAAGCTAGAGAGAGATGATAATTCTAGTGCCAAACATAGTATTACTTTGATGGTGATTTGTCAAACATAGTATTTGATTATGTAGTCAATGTAATTGAACTTCCAGTCATTTTCTTTGAAGAAGCTTCCTTGCAAAATTCTATGGTTTAATTTGAATAATGTATGACTCGTGTTGTTCAAGGTTCAACTAGTTTTTATCATGAGGATCTAGAAACCAGCCCCAAAGTAACAAAATTATGTTGTTTCAAAATAATAAAATATATAGCATATGAAATCAAACGGAGTATTATTTAATGAAATGGAATTACGTAAACATAGCAATTGGTCATTAGTAAATCATAGCTTTGTTGACATAATCGAGTCAGCTTAACATTATATAACTTGCCGGCCGTAACCACTGACTAGTGACTAATAAGCTAATTTTGAGAAACATCAAAATATAAATAAATCAACAAACTTCATGATCAATATAGTATGTAATAACATTTCCTAAAAAAATAATAGTATGTAATAACATATAATAACTCGAATCTTTTACCAAATTATTTATTTAAGTTGATTATGCACCTCTTCTTTAAAATAATAATCAAATAATTTAATTATTTTGAAGCCATCGGAATATTTTAAAAAAAAAGAAGCTAAACTTTAGTTGTACAAAGTGCCACGCTTTTGGTCACCTAATTAGGCCGGCGGCAGTATGAGAGAGGCAGGATACACGAGCATTTTCCTTTACCAAATCATCAAAACTATAAGCATAAATTAAATAGCAATTTTAGTCCCTCTTAATATTCTAGTTACCATTTTCGACCGCCACTACCAAAATAATATGATTTACTTGCCAAGTCAAGAAGAAAAATATTGTGTTTTCATAATTAATAAATAAATATAAACCTGACGAAAATTGTTTAGATATTTTTTTGATTATAAAATTTGTGTAAATAGCAACATGAAAATAAATAATCAACTTATTCAAATTAAAAAGGGAAAGATCAAGTATTATCACTGTCCCACTAATTTTGTTTCTTGCTACTTTAAAAAAATAAAATCTAAACCCCAACAAAACGTATTGACACAAATTCTAGATGTTTAGGTTCGTCAGCAATTTGGTCAATAATTCAATTTCTGTGTGCATATGAAAAAAATTATAATAGAAGAGATTAATTGTTAAATGGATTTCAATTATCTCGATTTTTTTTTTGGGGTAATATGATCTCATCACCGTTTCTTATTTATTTTTATATTTTCATAACTAAATCATCAAAATTAACTATAGTTTTTTATTGAGTATTAAAAAAACTGTGTTTTAAAATTTAGAAACTAAAAAAACAAAATCAAATAAGAGCTGTGAAGAAAAATAAGAAATAAATAAATTGTATGCAAAAGTAGGATAATAGGAGATTATAATATTTTACATTTTTATTTTTTAAAAAAGATAAAGAGGATACACTTTTAATGAAAAATAATTTTATAGTATTCGTCACAATATTAAATAATTAGATAATTTTTATTTATTTAAAAATCATATAATAAAATATGATAGATTAAATATTTAAAATTTTGTTTTGTCTCTAGCTTATGTAAGTAAATTATCCTACTATTGACCTAGCATTGATTGAGTAATTAATTGACATAAAAAGAAAGACTATAAGTGAAAGCTAATATTGAGAGTAGTTTCCATTATGACCAACAGAGAATAATAAATACAATATAAAAAACTATATAATTCTCTTCCACATGAACACATTTCATTATTCATCAACAATTCTCTCCAAACATGCCATGTTTCTTCCTCTTCTTCTTCTTTACTTCACTTTCTCTTCTCACCACAATCTCAATCTCAATCTCCACAGATACCTTAACCTCATCACAAATTCTCAGAACAAATCAGACCCTTGAATCAACAAAAGGAACTTTCGTTCTTGGTTTCATCCCAGGAACAAATTCCAACATTTATTTAGCCATATGGTACAAAAACATTCAAGACAGAGTAGTTGTTTGGGTTGCAAACAGAGACAATCCTCTTCACAATTCCACTAATGGGTTTCTCAAAATCGGTGACAATGGAAACATAGTTCTTCTCAATTCATCTGATTCAGACAACAACCTCGTATGGTCTTCCAATCAAACAACGGCTAAAAATCCAATTCTTCAGCTTCTGGAAAATGGAAATTTAGTTCTAAGAGAAACTAACGTGAATGAAAATCCAACAAATTTTCTATGGCAAAGCTTCGATTACCCAACAGATACTTTGTTACCAGACATGAATATGGGTTGGAATTTTGACACAAAAATGGAAAAGCACTTAACTTCATGGAAGATCACAGGTGAAGACCCTTCAACAGGTGATTATTCATTCAAAATCGATTTTCATGGTTTACCAGAGATTTTCCTACGGAATGGTGAAAACATAATATACCGAAGTGGACCTTGGAATGGTGAAAGATTCAGTGGTGTACCAGAGATGCAACCTGACACAGATTCCATAGTTTTTAATTTTTCAACGAATGAACACGGTGTAAACTACTCATTTTCAATCGGGAATCGGTCGATTTTCTCGAGACTAGTTGTGAATTCGATAGGGGAACTTCAGCGTCTAACATGGGTAGAAAGTAGTAAAACATGGACAAAGTTTTGGTATGCACCGAAAGATCAATGTGATGATTATAAAGAGTGTGGTCCTTATGGTGTGTGTGATTCTAATGCTTCCCCTGTTTGTGAATGTGTGAAAGGTTTTAGTCCTAAGAATGAACAAGCATGGAAATTGAGAGATGGGTCTGAAGGGTGTGTTAGGAAAACGAATTTGGATTGTGAGAGTGACAAGTTTTTTCGAATGGAGAATGTGAAGTTACCTGAGACAAGTTCTGTGTTTGTGAACAAGACAATGAGTATTGTGGAATGTGGTGATTTGTGTCATAGGAATTGTTCTTGTACTGGTTATGCTAATGTTTATGTGACTAATGGAGGAAGTGGTTGTGTTATGTGGATTGGTCAACTTGTTGATATTAGAACTTATTCTGATGGTGGACAAGATCTTTATGTTAGATTAGCAGCTTCTGAGATAGGTACGTTTTCTTTCTTTCATTCAACTTTTTTATTGTTTTTCTTCTTCATTTATTTCATTGTTAGAGGGTAATATGTGTTTTGGTTGATTCAATGAGATTAATTAAAACTTTAAGTGTTTTTGTCTCGTGAAACACTCAATGGATACACAATTCAAAGCCTTGGAAAGTTTCTTAAAAGCAAAATAATAATACTAATAACAAGTTTTACAAGTTTGTGGCATTCACTTTAATGAGTTACACAAGGGAGAATAACTAAATAATTTATACTCCCTCCAAAAAGAAATATATCTAAAAAATGTATTTGAAAAGTTACTATATTTAGTTTTTATCAAATACTCCTACATCAATATTTGAAATATTATGTTTGTGTATATATTGCATAAAAAAAAATTACAATGTATACCACGAAAAAATTACTAATTAAGGACATTTCTCTTAGTATAAATTCTAACATTGATTTATTACTTAAGTTAGATTATACCTTGTTATTGTTTCAATATTTATTTTGTGTACTTGATTCTTAATAGATTTGAACCAAAACTCTTTTTATTATCTTAGTTTCTCTCTCATGGTAAGAGTGAGAAAGAGATATAATCAATACAAAAATAATTTTTATAAACTCTACAAATACATAAAAGTTACTTGTATATATGTTTATCTCTTAACATGATGGAGAAATGGAGATGATCTAAATATGTTTTTAATATGTTTCCTAACAAATTTAAATGGATTAAATCCATATTTTTAATGAAGATAAATAATTCAAAATAATATGGTATTATATAGAATAAAATATATGTCAATTCAATAACAAGGTATAATTATAAAATAACTATTTTTGTATGCAATAAGACAACTATTTCAAACAATGAAATATTTGCGTTCCTTTTAAATAACAAAAATAATTTTTCCTCTGAATATAAGCTTGGAATTTCATTGACAAATAATTGAAAACATATATTTTTTTTGGGGGGTAATTGGGTTGAAACTTGAAGGTGCTTGGAGAAGAAGAAAAGATAAGATAATTTTAAATTGTAAGAAAATAAAAATAATTTTTATTATTATATTTTCATAGTTCTTTAAGCTGGAGAAGAATCTGACTTTGACTAAGGAAATAAGGTTCTAAGCAAGCTTTTGGATTTCATTATTTTAAGCATTTGAAGTGAAAATAAATATTATATTTCACATTGAACTTTTATATACTTTTTTATATTTGTTTTTCTCTCTATAAATATTTATTTAAAGTAAAAACATAACGTATAAATAAAACTAATCACATTATAAATAAAAAAAAGAAACAGATTTGATTTCGTCTTTTGGAGCTGTCTAAATAGAAGACCTAGTTTGTCTCCTCACATTTGATAATGGTTGGCTGCGTGTGGGAGTCGTGAAACTCGTGTTTGTGAATTGTCACCAAATATGAAGTTCTCAACGAATTGCATCTTTCCACTCATCCATCCTTTTCAAGAATTTATTGGGCCCACTCACTTTTTGACATGGGCCGACCTGTTGACTTTCTTGGCCCATACGTTCAAATTTTATAGTTACATTCACATTTATTTTTTTAAAAAGAAAATAACATTTTGAAAAGTAATTTTTCTATATAAATTATTATTATTTGTTTTTCAAATGTTGCTTTAGATGTCGGCTTTTTGCATTCACATTTTTATTATTAAGAAAAGTTTAGATGAATTAATAATAAGATTGTGTTTTTTACTTTAAGTGACTTCATTAAAAAAAATTAATAACAAGATTATGTTTTTTAAGAGTAAATAATAAGGTTATAAAAAAAATTATGTTTTTTAACAGTATAATTTAATCAATTGGAAGTCATAGAGTGGTTTGATAGTTTAGGAGAATTGGAGTGACAAAGATATCTAAGTTCAACTATTTCTTCGAATAAAATTTATAATTAATTCGACTCTATAGAGAAAAAAAATCAGTAAAGTTTAATTTTATTTTTTGATGTTACAGTATAGTTTAATTTAGCAGCTAGTAAAATAGTATGCATATATGTTCATGTTTGAATTTGAATTTAGAAAACAAAAAAGAATTTTGGTTGGAGTAGAAAAGAAGTTAACGAGTCATTAATGAAAGTGGAGAAAAGATTCAACCATATGCTCTTGATGTTATGACTTTGGTGAGTTGCCAATGGTTGGTATGATTTTGGTATGTGTGAAAAAAAAGGAAATAATTTGATAAATGAACATTGCCACCATTCACCAATCCAGTGGGGGGACCCAAAAGAGCTTAATTTTATAAATTTGGGTGGGAGTAGGTGCCTTCCCACAATTGCATGTTTGTGTCATACGTCAAATAGGAGGAGAGTTTGAAATTCAAAACAAATAATATTCTCTCTTTTTTCTTAAGCTTGGTGATGGTTCAACTAAAAATAAAGAAAATGTATATTATGTATTCAAATTCAATTCATATTTGTTTATTTTTATTTTTATTTTTGTTAAATCAAGCACCGATCAAATCACACATTTAAATCGTAAGAATATGGAAGATCTTAAACATTTACTTAAATGTGACACCGTTGGTTGTTGCTGGTGTTTTGAACAATTTTCTAGTACGAGACACCACATATCATATATGACACTTTTCCATCCTAACAATGCTTTTTTTTTAGTAAGAAAAATCATGATTGAAATATAATGTGTTTGATTTTACAAGAAGGAAGTAAATGAATATAATAGAAAAGGTAAGCTAATTTAATTGGTTTCCTTCTTTTTGGTCCTTGAACTGAAATGAAAATCAATTGCTAATAATTAGGAAGTTAATCTTGTGTGCATAAATTCCATGCAATGCAATCACAATGTTCCCTAGTACACAGAAAATAATGGCTGCATATTTTTGTTTTGAGCTCGTAGGTTCCTTTCTGATTGTTTGACATATATTTCTGTCTTGAGTATTTTAATTTCTTGTGTTGAGTCTTCACTAGTTTTATTATTAATAGTCTCAATGTGATAAAGTATATCTTTTGACAGCTAGAACAAATATTAAATGAATATGTCAATTTGAAAACTGTTTTTTTTTTCTTCAGATAACTCAGGATCTGCCAGTGACTCTCACAAGACAAATCACAGAGCTGAGATTGTAGGAATCACAATTTCTGCAGTTGTTATAATTTTGGGATTGGCTATCATATTATGTAACAAGAGGAAATTGCTAAGTAGATTGAATGGGAAGACAGACCAAAGAGGTAATGCACAAGTAGTACATGTTTATGTCTCTCCTTAAAAATTAATAAATGCATTATGACCATGGTATTGTGCCACAGGGTAAAATTAAGTGTTTTGGTTTGTTTGTTGTGACTAAACTAGGTTCTCTCCAAAGAAGTCGAGATTTGTTGATGAATGAGATGGTATTTTCAAGCAATAGAGGTAGCTCAGGAGAAAGGGACATGGATGACTTAGAGTTACCAATGTTTGATTTTAATACCATAACAATAGCTACAAACAACTTCTATGAAGCCAATAAACTTGGACAAGGAGGCTTTGGTAGTGTTTACAAGGTATGTATCTTTTTAGTATCTACCATCAATCCATCATATATATAATAACTCAATAACACAAAGCACTCATAATACACATATCCTAACACTAACATGAGTAAATGTGGCTATATTCTAAATATCAGGGAAGGTTGATTGAAGGCCAAGTAATTGCTGTCAAGAGGTTGTCACAAACCTCAGGACAAGGAGTTGAAGAATTTAAGAATGAGGTCAAATTAATTGTCAAGCTTCAACATAGAAATCTTGTTAGGTTATTAGGTTGCTGCATTGAGAAGGATGAGAAGCTGCTAGTGTATGAGTACATGGAAAATAGAAGCCTTGATTCCATTTTGTTTGGTGAGTTGTTTTAACATTTTTGTATCTTAAATCCTTCTCTTTTCTTTTTTGATGCAGAATTTGGACATGTTTTTGCTTATTATCAATGGTCTTATTAATGTTTTATATTCAAATACATTAATATAAATAAATAATGTTACAGACAAAACCCGAAAACCTTTACTGGACTGGACAAGGCGATTTAACATTATATGTGGAATAGCTAGAGGGCTTCTTTATCTGCATCATGATTCAAGACTCAGGATTATCCATAGAGATCTCAAGGCAAGCAACATTCTACTTGACAGCGAAATGAACCCTAAAATATCAGACTTTGGGATGGCTAGAATATTCGGCAAAGATCAAACAGAAGCAAATACTTTGAGAGTTGTTGGAACATAGTGAGTACTACAGTATTGCACTATAGTGAGTACTACATATTGCACTATACTTTGAGACTTTATAATTTTGTATTTTTCTTAATGTGCAGTGGCTATATGTCTCCTGAATATGCTATGGACGGAAACTTCTCGGTGAAATCAGATGTTTTTAGTTTTGGAGTTCTTGTACTAGAGATCATAACTGGAAATAAAAATAGAGGATTCTACTATGCAAACGATGATATGAATCTTCTAAAGAATGTACGCGAGAATGATTCTTCTTCAATTAGAATACTTTGATATAATCTTCCACACTAAGTAGTAAGTACTAAGAAAGAACTGTTTTTTTTTTGTTCTAGGCATGGAGCCAATGGAGAGAAGGCAATGCATTGGAACTCATCGATTCATCGATCAGCGATTCATATACACCATCTGAAGTTCTTAGATGCATACATGTTGGACTATTGTGTGTTCAAGAACGTGCAGAAGATAGGCCAACAATGCCTTCAGTGCTGTTGATGCTAAGTAGTGAAACTGCACTAATGCCAGAACCAAGAAGTCCAGGGTTTTCCCTTGGAAAGTCAAAGAATCCTCAAGAGACTGATTCCTCTTCAAGTAAACATGATGAAACATGGAGTGTGAACCAAGTCACTGTCACATTGCTAAATGCTAGGTAGTGAAATACCATTCAACATATTTGTATAGTCACAGAAACATGAAAATAAATGTTTCTGTATATAGAGTTTGAGTTTAATTTTGAGACAGTTAACAATCATTTTATACTCATCCAATCTTATGTTGGCGATACCTTATTTAAGAATTTTTCTAAGTTAACAGCAAGTGCTGAACTCAACTTGTTAAATAACGTGGCAAGACATCATTAGAAAATGCACCAGAAAAAATCACTTTCACATAGCTTGAGCTTATAATAGCTATCATAATATAATATGTTGCGTCTCACACTAACTATAACTAGTATTAATTTCTATTTTCATTCTTCTTCTCAAAATTGTCTTACATTCCAGCCGAGCAAAATAATAAGAAAACACTCTTCAATTTACATTTTACCAATAAAAATACCCAGTTACCCGACAAGGTGTTAAAACCATACTATACAAATCTCCATTGTACACAAAATAATATTAAATGTGTAAAAAGTCAACATGGTTATTGATTATATCTATCTACCATTTACTATTGTAACAGTGACTTGGTTTATCGTGTTTGAGTCTTCTTGCCTGGCTGAAGATGAATCAGTTTCACCCTGATTCCTTCCAAGGACGAAACCAGGGTGCTTAGGTTGTGGCAATGATGCCGTTTCGCTATTCAACATCATCACCACTGATGGCATTATGGGCCTGTCTTCTACTTTTTCTTGGACACATATTAGCCCCACATTTATACATCTTATAACTTCTGATTCTGAAATTGAATCTGCAAATGATGAATCTAATAATTCCAATGCTTTCCCTTCATTCCATAGCCTCCATACCTATCACCACACATTGAATAAAAAAAGATTATATTAGCACAAAATCACCTGCATTTTCAAGGGTCGCGACCGTGATTTAAAATCTTGTTAATAGATGATCATTCAAGTAAACTAAGCTTTTTGGCATACATGTCCAAGGAGATTTAGATCATCTGAGAAATGAAATCCTCTATTCTTCATGCCGCTAATGATCTCCAACACGAGAACCCCAAAACTGAAAACATCAGATTTCGCCGAAAAATATCCGCCCATTGCATATTCAGGAGCCATATAGCCACTGATTTATAAATTAATAATGAAGTCAATTAGGCATGGCATGATGTATGTACTAAACAAAATTAAGCAGTTGGTTACAGTTGCACTCACTATGTTCCAACAACTCGCATTGTATTAGAGTGTGTTTGATCATTGTCAAAAATTCTAGCAATCCCAAAATCTGATATCTTTGGATTCATTTCTCTATCAAGTAGAACATTGCTTGCCTTGAGATCCCTATGGATAATTCTAAATCTTGAGTCATGATGGAGATAAAGAAGCCCTTTGGCTATTCCACATATGATATTGAACCTCATTGGCCAATCTAGCATTGAACTCTTTGCTTTATCTGAAATTTGATTAGTCATAATAATAAAAATATCAATAATTTGAATACACCTCAATAAGCTAGAGCTAGACTTTGCAAATGATAATCTTGAGTTCTTGACCATGCACGATGATAATTAAAATTGTGTCATAAACTTACCAAATAAAATAGAATCTAGGCTGTTATTTTCCATGTACTCATAGATCAACATCTTCTCCTCTTTCTCAATGCAGCAACCAAAGAGCCGTACAAGATTTCGATGTTGAAGCTTCGCAATTGATCTTACCTCATTCTTGAATTCTACATTTCCTTGCCCTGAGCTTGTTGACAACCTCTTCACAGCAATTTCCTGGCCATCTACAAGCCTACCCTGTGTTCGCCATAGAGTAAATTTTTTTACATTGACAATGATGAAAAATAAAATCCATGTAAAAAATGAAAGTTTATTTACCCTGTAAACAGTTCCAAAGCCACCTTCTCCAAGTTTATTTGCTAAAGAGAATGAGTTTGTAGCATCTGATATGACATGAAATTCAAACAGTGGCAACTCCAGTTCGTCTATGTTCCTTTGATCTGAAGTATCTCTGCTATTTGAAAACATCATCTCAGATAACAGTGTTATCTGACCTCTATCAGAATTACCTGGTTTATAGAGAAAACAAGAAAAAAACATTATATAATGTTTAGAAAACATGCATTGTGAAGTAGCATGTTTAATTAATTAGGTTCAAGTACCACTGTGGTTAGTATTCCCTTTCTGTCTTCTCTTCTTTTTCCACAAAATGAATATAATCACTCCCAAAATCAAGATAACTATAGCAATTGTAATTCCAGCAATCTTTCCTGCATTTTTTTTAGATCCACCAGAAGATCCTGTCCCACCTTCATTTGAAAAAAAGTAGTAGGAATTTTAGTGTATAATATCATTTGCATTACATTTGGCTTACCTTAGCCTTCTTCCCAAATAAACATAAATATCTTGCTCAAGTATATTGTTCATATTATAATATCAAGACAAAGTAGTTATAAGCAAGGTTTTAAATTCCACTTGATTTGGTCAAAAACTCCACTTAAATATGGCTGATGCACACTCAATCGCAGTTGCAAAGACATAAAAATCCATAATGTCACAATTTCCATTGCATACTATCTTTTAAAACCCTGACTACGTCTATAAGGAATCACTTCCTGATTAGTCAAAAAATTTACACCTTGATCCAATATCCAATAACAACTCTATCTAAAAAACTAAAAAAAAAAAAAAAAGAAAGAAAATGTAGTCATTAATTAAAAGAATAAAAACCAACATTACATTAGTTCGAGTGGAATTGAACTCAGATCTCTTAAACAAGATTTGAACCTTGTTGATGGACAAAACGTGGTTGTAACTTGTAATGGGAGACCCTACTAAAGTTGGTCAACCAGATTCTCCAACAGATATTAGTATTTAGTTATCAACAAAACCAGTGGATTTTTCATAACAATAACATGGTCATCAGAAAAATATTAATGGAATAAAACATAAAGAAATGACTTGCCTACATCAGAAGCTGCTAATCTGATAAAGAGATCTGTTCCAGCTTCAGAAAACTGTCTCATGTCTACAAGACTATAATTCCACATGACACAACCAGTGCCACCATTAGTAATCTCAGCATTAGCATAAGCAGTGCAAGAACAATCTTTGAGACACTTAGATTCACATTCCAATAGATTCATACTCTTGTTCACAAACACACTTCTAGTATCAGGAAATTGCACATTCTTCATATGCAAAAACTTATCCTTTCCACATTCCAATTCTGTTTTCCTCACACACCCATCAGAAAAATTTCTCAAATTCCATTGCCCTTGATTCTTGATACTAAACCCTGTCACACACTTGCATATAGGAAAGGCATTTGAGTCACATATACCAAATGGACCACAAGCTCCATAATGATCACAATCAACAGCAGGTGCATTCCATACTATGTTCCAAGTTTTAGTGCTTTCGATCCACGCATAACGTTCGATTGAACCGGTCCAATTCACAACAAGTCTAGACAAATTAGACTGAAATAATCTTGCAGGATAGTAATAAGCTTGATGTTTATCAGCAACAATTTTATCATTAAGAACAGATATTGTATTTAGTATTGGTACTCCACCAAAACTCTCACCATTCCATGATCCACTTCTAAACACCCTTTGTTGCTTGTTCCACAAGTAAATATCTGGAATACCATGATAATCAAGACTGAAATAACCATCACCACTTGATGGATCATCTTGGCTTTTCCATGATGTTACTCGAATCTCGACGCCTGTGTCGAGGTTCCAACCAAGTTTCATGCCTGGTAACAAAGTATCTGTTGGATGATCAAAACTCTGCCATATATAGTTGGTGTTGTTTTTCTCTTGTGCTTCTTTGAGAACCAAATTTCCATCATCTGAAAGATGAAGAACAGGGTTTGTAGCAGAGGTTGTGGTTTGATTTGATGACCATATAGGATTATTTGTTTGGTTGAAAAGAACCAAGTTTCCACTTTCTTCAATTTTGAGAGTTCCATTGGAATTTTCAAGAGGGTTGTTTCTATTTGCAACCCAAACATATATTTTATCTGGAAAATCCTTGTACCATATACCTATGTACCATTTGGAAATGGTTGTGTTAAAGAAACCAAATTCAAATATATTTTGTGGAGATACTAGGGTTTGGTTAGATCCAAGTGATTGTGTTGCAGTTAATGTATCAATAGAGAGTACACTATTGAAAAAACATGCAGATAAAATGAAGAGTTTTGCAGAAGTGGAACCTTTCATTTTGCAATGTTTGTTCCTAAAATCAAAATCTTTTTTATTTCTTATCACATATATTAAGAATATATTAATATTTGCGTTCTGTTTTGGGAGTTAATAAAGTCAAAAGTAGGACGTAAATTATTGAATTTTTCTGGAATTATTAATTATTTGGACAGATAAGCTTACTCAAATATTGGAGTTGACTGCATACGTAACTGCAGACACATAATAACTTCTGCCTTATGTCATTCTTTGAGAAGAAAATATCAAGTTGATTTTTTGGGTTGATGGAAATTAATTTACACCTCCATCCATGTGAGTTTATCCCAAAAGATTCAAAAATTAAATTAAATTTAGGGGGTATTGAATTTTTTATAAGTTACTGCTATCGGCTTACAAATAAATGTGATGGAAAATGCACAGAATGCAGCTAAGAAAAAAAAAGGAAGGGTGACATCAAAAGCAAAGATAATGCTATAAAATGTTCAATAAGATATGTATGTGCTGTCGAATACTACCACCGGTACCATGTTTGGAATTTTTTTTCTTCCAAATATAAGAAAAAGTCACACATGTGTATTTATTACTTATTTTACTCCTTGGAGAAATAGATCAAATTAAGTTTAAACGAGAGAAAATCTAGTGCTGCCTCCGTAAGAAAAAAAACTTAGTTCCTCACTTTTTTTATCTATAAAGGATGGTTCTGGCTTTTTTATTTATTTAATATCTCGTGTAAATTATTTTATTATCTCCTTTTATTTAAATAAAAATATTTTTTTATATAAATTTAACTATTATTCGTGTTTTATCTATAATTTATTCGTTTAAGTGTGATATTGTATTATGCGTCAACTTGATAAAATATCGTTTGTTTTATGTTGAATTATTGATATAATGTTCTCAAAGTTTAAGGTAACAACCACCATTAATAAAGACAATATGAAGTCGATTTTAGTTTGAAGTTGAAAAAATAATTTTTGTTTTCTTTCTCTTATTATATATAATAAGAAAAATAAAAAAATAAAATAATACTACTTTATTATGTTACTTTTTTCGACTATCGGTGTATTCAATAATATCATTAATACAATGTAGAAGATAGCTAATTATAAGTGATACAAAGTTGATTTAGTGGTTGAGACAAAAATAATTAATATAATAATAATAAAAAATAAAATAAAAAATAAAAAAATTGTTAGTTAATGTCAATGAGAACAATGTAGTTTTTGTAGTATACAGAATATATAGAGTGCCGGCGGGGCAGAGGATTCCATCCTAGTTCTAGAAGAGAGACAAAAAGATGGTTGAAAATTGACCAATTAAGTACGTTACGCAATTTCATTTTCATGACTTAGGGCTATGAAAAGTTCAATGAATACAATACGTCTATAGAGGCGGCGACACATTGAGAATAAACAAAAATTGTGGTGTTGATGGAGAAAGTAATTTGAAGATACTTCCAAAATCAATAAAAGTAATTTGAAGAAAGTTCTATTTAAGCTTATGATATGATTTCTTAAAATAAAGTTTATGGATCCACCCATCTATGAAAATAAATAAAGTTGATACCTTTTCATAAAAAATGTTTTGATGCACGACTTAGAAGTAAAGGACCCAAAACTTCACCTCACAATACTTTGTCTTTATTTATTATCTAATTTCAAATTCAAATCGTATAATTAAGTGTCTTAACCGTAGCTGCCCACAGTTTAAGAAATCATTGCTTGCTAATATGTTTACTTGTACAAAATTTTACTCTTGATGCAGCTAGATCAAAGTTCACACATAATTAACAAGGTCAAACACACATGCTAACAATTCTTCATACCGTAATATGCATAATCAATTTTTAACAATCACATCACATTTGAACATATAGAATCTCTTTCAAATAATAATCCAAAATTTATGATGCGTTTGGCCCCACTTAAACATGGGTTATGGAAAATTTTACATTCCAGAAGCAGAAAAAGAAGGAAACGTGACAGAAACAAAAAGAAAAAAGATCGAGACCTTCAACATTCTACTATTTAGAGATACCAAATCAAATCAATGATTATGACTTTTTATTCCTAATGTAAAGAGTTAGGTAAAAAATATTTGGCGCTATAACATTCATTTTCCAGCACTCATTGACGTTAGAGTCCTTAGCATTTAGTCTCACTTAACACACGTGAGTTTAAAATATTATACTGTGCTATTTTGTTATAGACGTGAAATAAAAATACTCTTAATTAAATTTAAATAATTAAAAGATAGACTACTTCTCTCTTTTAATAATAATAAATAAATTAGATGTATATCCATGCATGTTTTTTTAGGAAATTAAATTTATTTATTTTTAATTGTGTAGAGAATTAAAAGTGTTGATTTTAAGTGAAAAATTATATTTAAATAAGTATGTTGTAAAATATTAGTACGTTAGAGGTTGAGTTCACAATATATAAAATTATTTTGATATTGTAAAACTAAGATATAGTGAAAGAATTATTTACAAATATGCAAATGACAATTGATGCTTGAAAACATTACAAGTTTAACAAAATTGTATTATAACAATCAAATATATTTTATAATCACAATTAAGGTGTCAATTTATACAAATTGTAGAAATTTTATTTGCATTGTTATATATTTAATAATGTTACAAAAGTATTAAGTTTTAGTTCATTATACTAAAATATACACAATAAAATTGAAATAAAAATTAACAGCGATAAAAATAAATTAATAGAGTTATTTTAGTGTGGTGAATTTGTTTATATTTATTTTGTTGTCCAATATCCTACTAACCAAACTATGTTTAATATGGTAAAGAATTTATGAATATAATTTTTTCCATCTTGGAGTAGTGCCTTATAGCAACATCAATGTCCAGTAACAATCATTTGGATGTTGAATCTATTATTTTTTTAGTTACTTAAATCACTTTCACATTTACACAACAACGGATCGGTACAATGCAGTCATATAAAAAATATGTAGACTTATCAAACATAAAATGTAGAACATAACCAAATCATAGTACAAAATCATAAAAAGTCATTAATTCAAAAATGAGATAACATTATCACGGTGGCTATCCTATATTGTTGGCATTTTTTATAATTGAAAAGAACGCCAATTTTACTTCTTCAATGCAAGAAATCTAAACCGACAAATCTCAATAGAAACTTGAAATTGAAAATCACAAATCTAAACTGACAAATTTGATCCCTGCAAGAAATTACAAAAAAATTTAAATGCAAGTTCTTCTAAACTGTAATTGTGATTTTATATGAGATTAATGCAATATTGTGTGTGGTAAAATGATAATATAAATTGTGGCCATTGCAATATGGTAAAAATTGATAAATTACAAAATAGGATGAATTTTGGTTTAGAATAAACAATAATTATGTTATCAAGTAGGAATAATGAATTGATTATTTAAAATTTATGTTACCAATTGATTGAGAAATTAAAGAAAACACATTGATGATAATAGATTAATGTTAACAAATTTATTAAGGAATGGTGGGTGACTTAAAGGTTAATTAGATACGTCTAAGTTTAAAAGACAAAGAAGTTTAGTAATAGAAATGATGAAAACAATAGTCACATGCATTGATAGATTAAGTAACAACCGTGAATGATAAAAATAAATTGTATTTAGAGATATAAATGATAAAGTATTATAATAAAGGAATATAAGATGTAATTCATAAATGGTGAGTAATTATAGAGAATGACACATTTAAATTTTTATTTTTGATTATTTAAAATAAATTTGAGTATGTGGCACATAAATAAATGACGTGTCAATAAAAAAAATTAAATATTATTTTAATATATTATAATAGATAATAAATATTAATTTTTAAAAGAGAATATACTCTATTAATAAATTTATTGTGAAAACGATTTTTCTTAATTTTTTTTTGCATTAATTAACGGAATCATATGTGTAAACTAACTAATCATTGCATATGACTTTACAAAAGAAAAGTGGACCCTGAAGGCACACCTACTCCCAATTAAAGAATTATTTTGCTTAATTAAACTAAACTAAACTGATCAATTAAATTCCTAGTCATCAACACAAGATTTTTGAAACAGTAACGTTAAATAATAGAATTAGAGATTATAGTTTCTGCTCTTATAATAGACATTTTCTTTCTAAACATGAAGGATCAAAATAGTTGTCATGGAGAAAACAGAGTTCACCCTTCCATTTCTTGCTACTTGTTTTCTCTATTTAATATCTTTTTTTCCAACACCTTTGAAAGCAGAAGATACCATAACTCCACCACAATCCATCACTGGAAACCAAACACTAATTTCACCATCACAAAATTTTGAACTTGGTTTCTTCACTCCTAGAAATTCAACTTACACATATCTTGGAATATGGTATAAAAATATTCCAAAAAGAACTGTTATTTGGGTTGCAAATAGAGATAAACCACTTTTTAATTATAATGGTTCATTAACATTCAACAATGATGGAAAACTCATTATTCTCAACCACAAAAGAATTGTTCTTTGGTCCTCAAATTCATCTGGGTCAGCAAGAAATCCAGTAGCACAGCTTCTAGACACTGGAAACTTTGTTTTGAAGGATTTTGAAAATGGAAATTCTGAGAAATATTTGTGGCAAAGTTTTGATTATCCTTCTGACACATTGTTACCAAGAATGAAACTTGGTTGGAACTTCAAAACTGGTTTGAATATACATTTAACTTCTTGGAAAAGCAATGATGATCCTTCTTCAGGTGAATATAGTTACAGTGTTGATCCACGTGGACTTCCTCAGCTTTTTCTTCAAAAGGGTGATAAGAAAGTTTTCAGAAGTGGACCTTGGTATGTGAAACAATTCAAAGATGATCCAGTTTTAAGAGAAAATCCTGTTTTCAAACCAATATTTGTTTTTGATTCTGATCAAGTTTTGTATTCTTATGAGACTAAAGACAACATCATTTCAAGGTTTGTGCTTGGCGAATCTGGTTTGATTCAGCATTTTACATGGAATGATTATCATCTCAGTTGGTTTTCTGAATTCAATGTTCAAGGTGACCAATGTGATGATTATGGCTTTTGTGGTGCTTATGGAAGTTGTAACATAAAAAACTCTCCCATTTGTAAGTGTTTGAATGGTTTTGAGCCAAAGCTTATGCATGAATGGAAAATGCTTAAATGGTCTAGTGGATGTGTTAGGAAGAATTCAAGGGTTTGTATAAATGGAGATGTGTTTAAGAAGTTTACAGGAATGAAACTACCAGATGCTGTTGAGTTTCATGCAAACTATAGTATCAGCATTGATCAGTGTGAGGCAGAATGCTCCAAAAACTGTTCTCGTGTTGCTTATGCAAAACTTGATATAAATGCAAGTGGCAAAGGTTGTATTACTTGGTTTGATGATTTATTTGATATAAGGGAGGATTTTGTGAATGGACAAGATTTCTATTTGAGAGTTTCAGCTTCAGAACTAGGTACGAATATTGAAGGTATATGGCACAAAATTTTGGCTCACTTGTTTTTTTCTAGTACATTTATTACATTAATGGTTCTTTGTTACTTTAAACTACATTTATATACATTTCATGTAATTGTTTTTTTTTTTTTTTTGTGGAGTTAGATTCAAATGTTGAGAGAAGTAAAAGGAAGAAACTCATACTACTTCCTGTGAGTATATCAGTAACCTCAACTATTATTGTCTTAGCATTGTGGTTGATAATTAAGAAATGGAGAAGAAATGGAGGTAAACTAAAGATATCTTGTTTTTCTAGTTGTAGAAGATTTCATGTTCTTTTTGAACCATATAGTCTTATTTGATCAAGTATCACTAATATATCAATCATTGTATTTTTTCTTCTATAAACAGCTGAAGTGACAGGTATTCAATTTAGTGTTGGCAGAAGTAGGAGTGAGTTTGAACTCCCATGTTTTGATATTTCCATTATTGAAGCTGCAACAGGGAATTTCTCTGTTTACAATAAGATTGGAGAAGGTGGATTTGGTCCTGTATACAAAGTAAATTGTTGATTCATTCCATATATTTTCATCAATTTAAAAAATAGGATATATCCACCATACTACACTTTAAAATATCACTATTTTCTTCATATTGTCATTCATCTTTTAGTCGTTGTAGTTAGTTGATCCAGATCCAATTATTCAAACAAGAAAAATTACTACTTAGTTTTTCAACAACTATGATAATATATTGGATTTGTTATAACTTTTAGGGCCAGCTTCCATCAGGACAAGACATAGCAGTGAAAAGGCTTTCAGAGAAATCTGTACAAGGCCTGCAAGAGTTCAAGAATGAGGTTATTTTCATCTCTCAACTTCAGCATCGAAATCTAGTCAAGCTTCTTGGTTGTTGCATTCATGAAGAAGATAAAATGTTGGTCTATGAATACATGCCAAATAGAAGCTTGGACACTTTATTATTTGGTTGGTCTTTTAACAATGTTTGAACAAACATGTACTTTTACTATTTTTTTACTCAAGGTGTATTTTTCCTTAATCATCATATTATATTGTATAACTCATGTAATATTCTAAATCAGATGAAATCAAGCGCTCTGCGCTTAGTTGGCAAAAGAGGCAAGACATAATTAACGGCATTGCTAGGGGACTTGTCTACCTTCATAGAGATTCGATATTAAGTTTAATTCATAGAGACTTGAAAACAAGCAACGTTCTTTTAGACTGCGAAATGAATCCAAAGATTTCTGGTTTTAGAATGGCGAGAATGTTAGAGGGAGATCAATATGAAGAAAAGACTAAAAGGATAGTCGAAACCTAGTAAGTACAAAAAAAATTGATTTTAACTTCTAAATGTTTTTTTAACTTGTAATTACTAAATTCATTTTATGTTTTACAATTGCTCCAGTGGATACATGTCTCCAGAATATGCAATAGACGGACACTTTTCTTTCAAATCTGATGTTTATAGCTTTGGAGTTTTACTTTTAGAGCTATTAAGTGGCAAGAAAAACAAAGGGTTTTTTCACCCTGATCACAAATTGAATCTCCTAGGCCATGTGAGTATAATACACTGAATGTACATATATCTTGAAATAACCAAAGAGTTTAAGAATTATGCATTAATAGCGTAACAAAATTACATCGTGGCAATGTTTGATCGGATGAATGTGTAAAAAAATTGTACATTGTCGATGCATAATTCGATACACATGATCAAATTGCAATATTATTATAATTCAGTTAAATGAGTAATTTCAATTTTTAATATGTTAGGCATGGAAGCTTTGGAATGAAGGTAGGGGCATTGAGCTGATGGATCCATTACTTGAGGATGATATTCCTACCCCTGAATCAATTTTAAAGTGTATTCAAGTTGGTCTTTTATGTGTTCAAGAACAGCCAGAAGAAAGGCCAACAATGTCATTAGTGGTTTTGATGTTGGATGGTGAAAGTGTGTTGCTCCCAAAACCTAAAAGACCAGGTTTGTATTCAGAGAGGTGTTTCTTAGACACAGATTCATCATCATGTGGTATGCTAAATTCTGTTACTACTTTGGTTGAGGGTCGTTAATTTAGGTACTTGCCTCCGCACTACTTGTGTGTGCTATCAATATTTTGATTTTGTTAAAATATAATGTAGGCATTGGATGATGAGAATGCTAATAAATGTTTAATGATTAGTATATTGTATATTAAGTTCTAGGGTATCTCTGGTTTCAAAGTTCAACAAATGTGTACATATAATATATGTACTCAACGAAAACATATGGTTCTTATTTTTATTTTTTTTGGTGAAGGAATGGTTGTTATTTTTATTTATTTATTAATTGTTGTTATTTTAGTGCTTTATAAATTATAACATGCATATCTAATCTAATACATATTGAAAAAGAAGATATTATGAAAATGTTAACTTTGTCCATTGCTGAATCCACCAAATTTAATAAAATCGAGTTAAAAATTTATTTGCAATAAAAGTGTCAATCTATATTATTTTTTAATTAACTAACTTAGATATTTCAAACAAATTAAATAAGAAAATTAAAATATTTAAGCGTTTTAGTTTGAAGATGAAACAATCACAAATAAGAAATATGATTTGAAAATAGTGATTTAAAAATAATCAATCCAAGGGTTTTGACAATAATGAAGTTTGATTCAATCATTAATCATAAATAAGCATTCATGTGTTAATTTCACTCTTGACTTCGTGACTTATAATTACATAAATAAGCTCACTCTACTCCAAAATTTCAATATTAGAAAAGTTTTTCATAAAAACATATAAATAATCTCTAAATTATTATGACATCACCTTTTTTGTTTTAGTTTTGTGACTAAAATATATAACCAAATGTCTACTTGATGTGATTTAATAATTAATGCATAAACAAAAATTTACTTCATCGAAGTATACAAATTTAAATTATTTGTGGTAATTATAAAATGAAAGTGTGTTTGATTTTGTATTTGAATTTGTAATATTGATGACACTAAAATTATTGATTGAAAAAAATAGAAAATCAAATAATACAATACCAAAAAATTGAATAAAATTAAGTCGTACTCAAACTACAAAATCACGAATAACATATAAAAATAAAATTAATTGTATATAGAAACTACTTATGTAGATGAAAATAATAATAATTTAGAGAGTACTCTTAGAATGGGAAAAAAAAATCTAAATCACCATCTCTATTGTACAAAGAAATTGTGTTTAGGTTTTTTAACTCAGAGGAGCGCAGCTCCGTAATATATTCCTTTTCAATTGAATATTAGATCCATTATTTAAACATTTATTATTATTATTATTATTATTATTATTATTATTATTATTATTATTATTATTATTATTTTATATTAAAAGCTACCTATTTTTGTCATAAAAAAAGCTACCTTTATTTTATGCAAATGCTACATTAAATAACATATATTGAAAGTATTTTTGACTAAGCAATAACAATTAGAGATGGGAATAGGCTAGGCCGTCTGTCATGGTCTATGATCTGACCTATTTATGATCTGACTTGGTCTGGCCTATTTAATAAAAAGGTTAGACTCAGACTGTTTTTAAAACCTATTTATTTAAATAGGTCAGGCTCAGACTTCTAAAAAAGCATATTAAGCTTGATAGGGCGCATATATATATTTTATTATTTATTAATATTATTTATTATTATTATATTAATAATATTATTTCCTATTTTAAATTCTATTAATTAGGCAATCACTCATTGAGCATTCCATATTCAGTAGTAGTTTCATATTCGGTAGCGATTTTATATTTGGTAGTCATTCCATATTCGATAGTCGTTCAATTAGTCAATCAGTCAACGGTCGTTCCATATTTATTTAAGAAGTAATAATTAGTGTGTTTGTTTCAGAAAAAAAAATTTATTATTTGATACAAAAAAATAATTTTTTAGAGTTTAAATTATGTTTGTTTCATATTTTTTAAAAATTATTAAGTAGGCTTTTAAATAGGCTTTCAGACCAAACTTTTAAAAATGTCAGGTCAAGTCTTTCACAGTCTGATCTGGTGTGGCCTATTCCTGCCCCTAATAACACTTAGAAAACTTCAACGAACCATATTAAAATTTCAAAGTGGAGACAAATTTGAATTGAATATGAGGAAAGATGATTTAAAACATAAAATTTCTGTGATATTGAAAGCTACCTCTATTTTATGCAAATGCTACATTACATAATATTTAAACTATTTTAATATTTTTTGCCTAAGCTATAACAACTCGTACAAACAACTCTTTAGAATTTAGAAAACTTGAATACAAATCATATTAAAATTTCAAAGTAGAGACAAATTCGCTTATACTGACATTCATATGGGTCCAGAATATGATACAAATTAACTCTATAGTTTGGTCCAATGATAAATAGGGAGACATTAAATTTATAAATTGTAGATTTTAACTCTATAGTGAGTCTAAAAGTCTTCTTACTTTGGACATGAGTACTATTGTCTCACCCTAACTTTTTTTGTAAAAAAAAAAAACAATATAGGACAAATTATTGTCGCTTGGTACAATTTTAGGCTTTTTTATCAATAAAGAGGGTCAAAACCCCAAAGAGAATTTCCAAAAAAAAAAAAAATAGGGTGGCTTTGATTTAACCGTGAATATTAACCGTTATTATGAGTTGTTCTCCCACTATAATTTTTAGATGCTGCAATACTTAATTTTTTGTCACAATCATGGAACAGAGAAAAACATGACTTTTTACAATCATAAAAGATCCATAAAAAAGGAAACAAAACATCTAAATCACATAAAACACTAATGTCAATTTTTTTTTAAATAAAATAAAGAAATTGAAATGGATTATGCCGCATCATAACACACACCACTGAAACTCAAAGAAATGCATTGAGAAAAATCTTCAAAATGGTTAACGAGGTCAAGACCCTCTTCATTTTTTATTTTTAACTTTTTTTCGAAAAAGAATCCAATCAATAAAAATTACATAGTTATTTAACGTGGAGCGATATATATATGTATTTAATTATCATGTCATATATCTTAAAAGAATAACTTAATAGAATGATTAAATTGATTGCATAATAGAATTTCAATAATTTTTTGTTTATTCACAAATTTCGAAGGCTAAAATGACCCGTCTCAATTCCATGACAAGTTCATGAGGCATACTTGACTCATTTGGCATATTGAAGACATAGAAGCTTGTTATTATAATTTTACAATTTGATGAGAAAAAAATTAATTAACTTTACGATTTGAATTTTAAATCATTTTTAAGTGTCAACTGTCATGGTTTAATTTCAACAACTCCGCAGTTGGTATGATGTAAGTTTAAGAACTGACCCACCAATCATGCAGTATTCACCATCAAAATTAGATTAGTCAAAAAAAGATTTATATAATAATAATAATAGTTTGATAAATAACAACTCCGTGAACGAATAAATAAGTTATTAAATAATTATTTGGTTGAAAATTTGTTTATATGGTCTATATAAGCATTGGCCAATTCTTATGATGAAATAATAGATAATCTTTATTTGACCAGAAATTTCTTGGCGTAATTATATTAATCTACTAATTTTAATTAACTAATTAATTAATTAATAATAATAATAATAATAATAATTATACCCATTCATAGCTGTTACAGAGCAACTACACGGGATATAAAATTTTGAAGTTGCAAAATATTAGTTACATATTGTAACATTCACAAATTATTAAATATCTTATAATAATTCATAAATAGAATGCAATGTTTTTATGTTGAAAGTTTTGTGGTCCATTCGCATATTCTGCATAATTTAACTGGACCTCAATCAAATTGTTTTCATTTATTAGTTGGGATCCAATCAAATTGTTTAAGGCGGCTATAATAATAATAAAATAAAAAAGAAAATGGATTTGGTTGCATCTATATAAGAATATGCAAGCTACTAAAGTTTGACTCACCAACAACAATACCACCTGTTGGTTTCTACAGAGACAGAGAGAACAGAGCAGTTCAAGTTACTACCAATGGCTACTAAAGTTTACATTGTGTAAGCCATTTTCACTCTCTCTACTTTCTCACTTTTTCTATAACCTGTTGGGGCAATTACTTCCTCCAATTGATGTTTATGTTTTGACTCATAACATCTTTTTCTATTAAATTTGTCTATCATGAATCTGATTTAAATTTACATTCCATGTTTAGTTACTATTCTATGTATGGACATGTTGGAAAGCTAGCTGAAGAGATCAAAAAGGGAGCTGATTCTGTAGAAGGTGTTGAAGCAAAACTCTGGCAGGTTTGTAAAAAATTATTTATCTTTTTTTTTTTATAAGACTCTCTTTAAATTTTCAACTGTATTTTTCTTTAATTAATTTATAATTTTTTCTGTAACTATCTGATAAATATTATAATAAAAATATTAATTAAGTTTAGGGATGGCAATGGGTAGGGTTTGGGTAGGGTACTGATACCAATTGTTGGAAAAACCTTAATAACGTTGTGCTCAACAATCCATGTCAATTACATGATGAATAGCCAAAGGCGGAAGCGTACCTGTGGGAATTGCCATTAATGAAATCCTGAGATGATGATGATAGAGCCAATGGGTTGGGTGATCTTCCTCAGCAAAACACCCTGAAGACCTTGCTCTCTTGATGGGGATAGAGAGAACCAGAGAATTTTCTCCTTTAGGGTTTTGAAACTGAATAGTCTTGTTGTGTTTGTCTTGGGGACCATTACCCCTGAATTAGGACGTCACACTAAAATCCAAAAAACGACCTCGTTTTGCGTACAGGGAATGAAATTCTTTCGAATTCGATTCCAAAATTCAATTGAGCTGAAGGAAGAAGAAGAATAAGAACAAGGAAATTAAGATTGAATGCGATTGGAAGAAGAGAGAAGAAAATTCACAAGATAACTGTCATCTCTACAGAGAGAGAGAGAGAGGGTTTTGTAAGTGAAAGATGGTGTGAGTGAGTGAGTGTCTTGGTAGTATTTCTATTCAATTACATTCCATTTTATGCCCACACATTTCTCTCTCCTACTTTCTATAGTACCCGTCCCCATACCCGCGATTTTAAAAAATACCCATACCCTCTCGGGTATCAACTTTAATACCCGTACCCTTACCCTCTGGATACTTAAGTGTCCGTACCCATACCCGTTACCCACACTTTAACTAAAAAAAATCGATAAATAAATGATATTATTGTGATTAAATTTAAAAATTATTTAAATATCTTAAATCCAATCATAAAATATTATAAATCAAAATATTTTCTGACTCAACATTTCAAATGAACACTTGTTACAATACATATTTAAATATCTATAATAATATTTTGTGAAGTTGCAAGTCATATGATAATATTATCTGAGATAATTGATAAAAAGTTGCAAGTATAATTATAAAGTCACGATTAATAAGATATAACTATTAGTTATAAAATCACAATTATTTATCTATTTATCATAATCAGATTCTTAAAAAATTTGCAAACGTTTATGTTTCAATTATAAATATTGTAATGGTCCAATGATATTAATAGATGTTAAAATATAAAAGAAAACAATTAATTAAACTAAATACTAATATAATAAATAAATAACTAAATAAATAAATAATATATTTATATAAGTGCGGGTGCGGGGCGGGGTGGGTACTACAGTACCCGTACCCGCACCCATACCCGCTTAATTTTGCGGGTAATTACCCGTCCCCATGCCCATACCCATGATGCGGGTTTTTACCCTACCCATTGTGGGTTTTTTTTGCGGGTACCCACTGGGTATGGGTCTAATTGCCATCCCTAATTAAGTTATTCAAAGTTTTTCTTTTGAATGATAAAATTATAAAAATAATATTAATCATCAATAAATATAATACTACTATCAACTTTTTTAATTTTTATAATTTATTTAACGAAGTCTTATATTTAAAGACAGAGAAAGTTCTATCTTTTTAAAAGATTGGAATTTTTAACGTGATCCTAATAAAGTTTTAGTGGATATACTCTGGACCAATACTTAAAATTCACCTAAAATTTTAACAAATTAGCAACACTTAATGATGAGTCTTAAAAAAAAAAATTAGCAAGTTCTACTCATCTTTTGAAGTGAGATACTAATCTGGTTAATGTGGATTCCAACAAAAATAAGATAAATAAATAAGTTAACGGTATTAATTTTTCTCTCTTGTTTTTATGGAACTAACACGGATCATTTAACCGTCTCAACAATGAAGACGAGGAAAATCATCAACATCTATCTCGAGTTTCAAATAATATATATGATTCAGAACAAATAAGGAATGTAATTTGTGAGCTTAGAATATTTATAATATGTATAGGTACCTGAAATATTAGCAGAAGAGGTACTTGGGAAGATGGGAGCACCTCCAAAGAGTGATGTTCCAATTATTACACCAAATGAGCTCACTGAAGCTGATGGTTTGTTGTTTGGTTTTCCAACAAGATTTGGAATGATGGCTGCACAATTCAAATCATTTTTGGATGCAACTGGAGGCCTATGGAACAAACAGTCACTTGCAGGAAAGCCTGCTGGCATCTTTTACAGCACTGGTTCTCAAGGAGGTGGCCAAGAGACTACACCGTCAGTTTCTCATTCTTATCTTTCCATCACTCTTTGTTTTTTCTATATTGTGTCTTTGTCTCAACTCTTCTGATTTTACAATGTACCTGTAGGTTGACATCTATTACTCAACTTGTTCACCATGGAATGATATTTGTGCCAGTTGGATACACATTTGGAGCTGGCATGTTTGAGATGGAGAAGGTGAAAGGTGGTTCACCTTATGGTTCAGGAACATATGCAGGGGATGGCTCAAGACAGCCTAGTGAGTTAGAATTGGCTCAAGCTTTTCATCAGGGGAAGTACTTTGCTGGAATTGCTAAGAAGCTCAAGGGACCACAATGATTTATGTCCTTCATATCTTTCATTAAGTATTATGTATCCACTTAACATATTGTCATTTATAATTATGTATCCTCCAATATAATAAATGAGTGAGAGAATAAATTGCATGTGCTGAATATAATCATTGTCACTGCTTTTGATATTTATTAAACCAATCCTATCCTATCTTATACGATAAACATTCACCACTTTTGGTATAGTACAGGTGATTGATTGATGCACAATGGATATGAGTGTTGTAAACTTCATTAGTGAGTCTATATACATTGAATAAATTAATGAATGATTCACACTATAAAAAGTTTTATATCCATAATGTATCAAAATTAATTAATCTTATTAACTTTTGCTACAAGACAAAATATCTTTTGCAAAATAATTATATAAGTAATTGTAAACAAAAAAATTTAAGAGAATATTAAAGTTTTAAATATGTCAACATTAAATAAAAATGATTTTTTTTTATAAACATATATAATTTATTTGTGTTCACATTTTAAATTTTGGTTTGTTAATTTGCATCATTATTGCTGCTGAACTATTTTAGTTGTAGAATAAATTATAATTATTTTGTTAAAGAACTTTTGAACATTTGCAACTAATAATGTTAAATTATTTGTCAATGTGATACAATCAAATGTGTTATAAATTTGAAATTGAAGAGATGAGATCGAATAATATTTTTAAAGCAAAATTAAAAGTGCAAAGATACCACCATGATAAGTCACATCTCAATTTTATTCATGATAAGTTACATCTCAATTTTATTAATTGTTTATGCCACCTAAAAATTATATTAATAAAATAATTAGTTTCATAGGTGTATAGAAATTTATCGATTGGGATACAAATCTTTTAAGAAATGAGCAAAGATAGTTTTATGAGATCGGATTTATATTTGCAGATGATCACGAAAATATTTGGGATGAGTTAACATTAGATATGACGTATTTTATTACCAACTAATATAGAGAGATATGTAAAGTTAGAAATGGATGAGTGAAAATTGATTGGAGTGAAAAGATGATAGAATTACAATAGATAATGAGTTTTGATTTTTCAACACATTACCGATGTAGATACAAATTTCTCAAGAAATGAACAAAGATGACTTCATGAGATCGAATTCATAATTGTAGATGATTAAGATAGGATGACACTATATATGACATATTTTGTTACTAACAATCTGCATAGATATACAAAGTTAAAAATAGAGAAGTGAAAGTTAATTGAAGTGAAAAGATAACTAGGTTTTATATGAAGTGTGTTGAAAAAAAATTGGTGGTTTGTATTAATATATTATAAATAAATTACATAACCTGGATAGCAGTACATTATTTTTTTAGTCAAATTTTTAACAAGTACTTAAATGTAGTGAGAAGACAAATTCGCTTGGTCACAGATGACATCAATTGATGCTGAATTCTTGTATAGATGCATGTACCGGTTCCACTTAGTATACAATAAATAGTGTTTGGAGAGATAAAAGATACGTTAATTGTTATAGTACATGACATTTTTATATGATAACAATAATTATATTAAATTATTACTTTAACTTATTATACTACTTTAACTATTTGATTTTTTTGTCAACATTTCAATTATTATATTTGATTATCATTTGTATTATCTTTTAATTAGGTTAACTATTTCAATCAATTATTTTTTGATGTATAGTTAATTTTTTTAATTTAAAATTTTAACATTCATATAATGTATTCGTGAAAAATATATCGTACTGCATAGGATTGCAACTTCTTTTATTTTCCTTTTGAATACATAAATATTTTTGTTGTGTAATGATGAGAGAAATTTGTGTTGGTCCGGTGTTATCTGTTGCCTTAAACTAAGTAAATTATTAAAAAGATGGTGACGTTAAGGAGTGGTATCATAAAAATATATGAATTCGGTTTCTATAAGAAGAGTAGCCTCTGTGGAAGTTTACATTCACCAAACTCTGTAGAGGAGAGCGCTGCACATAATTACATCAATGGCCACTAAAGTTTACATTGTGTAAGCTCATCTTCTTCTTCTTAATTTCTCTTATAATGAAACTGATTGAATTTTACATTGCATATGTTTAGTTACCATTCTATGTACGGACATGTTGAGAAGCTTGCGGAAGAGATTAAAAAAGGAGCTACATCAGTAGAAGGAGTAGAAGCAAAACTTTGGCAGGTTTGAGTTTATTTATTAGAATATCTGATAATAGAGAACAAATAATGAATTAGTATAATATTAATGGAAGGTGCCTGAGACATTGTCTGAAGTGGTCCTACGGAAGATGAAAGCACCTCCAAGGAGTGATGTTCCAGACATTTCACCGAAAGAGCTTCCAGAAGCTGATGGCTTATTGTTTGGGTTTCCATCAAGATTTGGAATGATGTCTGCTCAATTCAAAGCATTTATGGATGCAACTGGCGGTTTATGGAACAAACAGGCACTTGCAGGGAAGCCTGCTGGCTTCTTTTTCTCCACTGCTTCTCAGGGAAGTGGCCAAGAAGAAACACCGTTAGTTCCTCTTTCTATTCTCATTGTGTTCAACTAATTCATTATCTTCAATAATTAGTATCAGTGATTACGTGTCATATTGAGAAGTAGTAGAGTGATGTTTGTTGTTTGGATTGGATTATTGAAAATATTAGGTTTACATCGATAACTCAGCTTGTTCATCATGGAATGATTTTTGTGCCAATTGGGTACACATTTGGGGATGGAATGTATGAGATGGAGAAGGTGAAAGGTGGATCGCCCTATGGTGCTGGAACTTTTGGGGATCATGGAGTAGGAGAACCAACTGAATTAGAATTGGCTCAAGCTTTTCATCAGGGGAAGTACTTTGCTGGAATTGCTAAGAAGCTCAAGGGATCGCTATGATTTTCTATCCACTTTTCATATAATCTAATCAAATAACCTGTTTGTCACATAAGGGGGTAAGAGAGTGGGAGAATAAATTAATCTAGTGTTGAATCCAATTATTGTCTCTTTTATATAATCTATATTATCTTACAACAATTGAGCTTTAATTATTATCAAAACAACAAACTGATTCCTGCGATTAGAAATGTTAGTTTGGTTACTTAGTTATAACCAGTTAGTTAGTAATAGGGTTAATGAAACTCTAAATTATTATTGATCACTTATGAGGTATGATTAATAATAATATCCAAATATTAAGGGGTTTTTTTTAAGGAGATTTGAGATGGGGAAAAAAAACTTTCAGTATTAAAAAAACCAACCCAAAACGCAACATTTCTTGTTGAAAACACAAGGACTCATACTTCAAGAAAAAGAGCCCAATATCTGACGTTTAAGACGCAAGGCCCTGCCCATCGGCCCAAAAAGTAAAGACGCAAATCCTAGTCTAGTCCACCTATTCATAGTCTACTAGGTTTGATTGTGTTTTCTTTTGTTAGTTTTTTAAAACTATTTTGAAAATCAATTTTGAAAAACTATTTTTAAAAAATAAAATAAAATTTTGTTTGATAATTTTATTTTTAAAAACTATTTTAGAGAAGAGTAAAAATCTTGTTTAGTAAATTTATAGAAACTAAAATAACGTATTTAACCTACATAAAAAAATCTACGACTAGAACATAAACTTTCAAGGCAAAATAGTGTTTTGAACAAATAATTTATGAGTCTGTCACACGACTAACCAATTTGCATAACGGTGCGAGTTTTATCCCATTAATATAGGATCATTGTTTTGCACGGCGAAATCAGCTTTTTGAACAACGATGAATTGAATTACAAAACTTTTCAAAGAATGCATTTTCTTTATACAACGAAGATAGTCAAAATCAATTGAATTTCCTTTAAAATAAATTATTATTCTAATTATTATACCCATAAGACATAATGCATCACAACTATCACTTACAAAAATATCGCAAAAAATTAAATTTATAAAAAAAAAAATAATAATAAGATTAAGTGAAGTGCTAATTATTAATATCTAATACTAGAATAATTATACATACACTCTTTTTTGGTGGAATTTTACATTCATTTATATATATATAGAAGTAAGGGTTAAAACAATTTAATTATAATTGATTTAATGTTAAAATAATATATATTAGATTTGTAGATTGTGGATTTGAAAAATAAATATAAATTTATTTATAAATGTTTAACAAATTTAAATATATTTCCTGATTGAGACACTTATTTTAGATTAAGAAGAAAAAAAAAATCATGAAATATCTTTTGCAAAAATATATATGGAATATGGTGTTTAGTGAAGTTGGCGTCATGGCGGCAGGATGGATTAGGGCAGCACCAAAACAAACCATTTTTTATTAAAACATAAAATTATGTACAATATTTACCATATTGTCAGTAACGAAAATTTGTAATTTTTCGGTGGTGTTGTTATATGTTTGAGAAAAAGATCAAAATTGTAAATTGAAAATCAAAACACCTTTTAGCTTTTTTTTATTTTTTTATTTTTAAAAACAAAAAAATTTAAAACAAATTTTTTTTGAAAAAGTAAACCAAACATGTTTTATAATTTTAAAATTTTAGAAAAGAGAAATTGTTTTTAAAAATCAAATCAAACACATGTGTCTTTCTTTTCTTTATGGATTTAAATTCTCTAAAATAAATTACTTTAGAGAATAAAGTAACTAATATAAATTAATATAAATTATTGATGATCAAATCAATTGTTAATATTATCTATATATATATATATATATATATATATATATATTTTATATTATAAATTCAATTTTTAAAATTAAAACATAATTTTTAAATTATTTAAAATGGCTATATATATATATATATATATATATATATATATATATATATAAGTCATGAGTGATTATAATATTAACTATTAATTTATTTATTTTATTAACTTTTTTACACAAATTTATTTATTTACTAACGGTTAATTAATACTATTCACCTTAGTTTTAAAGTGAATTACTTACTTTACATCCACCTAAATCATTCTTTATATCTAGCAGTAGTTTCCTAAATAACAAAAAGAATTACATGTAAAAACAAAATGATAAAGAATAAAAAATTGAAGGAAGTATGTATAGTTGTTTTTTTTCTTAGTATGTATACTTTTATATTTTACTAAACATTATTTTTTAACAGTGAGGATTATGGCAATTTTCTAAATATTATTTTTTTGGAAAAATATAATCAGCATTCATATTATTAGTAATAATATACTTTGAAATTATTTTAAATGTTATTAGGCTGAGATTTTTGTGTAAAACTAAGAAGAAGCATTTTGACGTCTTTTAAATATTTTCTTTCTCATATTTTAACGTTTAGGAAATCTTAGATTTTATAATTTTTTAGATAATGCATCACAATAAATACCAAAATAAAATATTTTATATTTCTATTGCTTGATTATATTATTTTTAACTATTATAATTTTTAAAATGATATTATATAACTTTTTATTAAATAGTAATTTATTTCTGTTGGTTCAAAAATAATTATGCCAAAACAGTTGATTTTCAACGATTTCATAGAACTTCATTTATCTTCTTTTTTTTAATTGATAAAATGCATAGAGCACATAAATAGAAGTCAAAATTAATTTTAAATTCTTTCATTAAAACAGTTTTACACTAATATACATTTTTTTTTTCTTCTTCATATTATAACATAAAAGTAGAGTAAAGTGGTGAAATACATATGATATAAAACACCGGTAGTGTATATCTTTTGTTTGTTCTATATATGTGTGTGTCGCACACTAAAGTCTATGTGTCCTTTCAAATGAGAACATTTCACTTAGGTCAATCATGCATGCAACTTGATAACAATTTTAATGTGTCAAAAGTACTTTCAAGGGAAAGCCTGTCAGCCCAGGTATGGAATAATATGACACTAGTATATAATATATATGTCAATGCTATTTGATAGAATTTAAGCATGTACTTTAGTATATATGTGAATAATTGCAAAATCAAAAAAAGAAAGAACCCTTTTAAAGCTTGCATTACAAGATTGAAACACATGCTTTTTAAATGATTTGCCAAAACAACAAAAAGAAAAGTTTTTGTATCAAAGTAAGATGTCCGAGCAGTCATAATATATATGTACTTTAATTATTAACATAACAATGATGCTTCTTGTCTTTTACTTTCCACGTTTTTGCTTTATGAAATTCCTTTAAAGTATATTCTTTTACATGAAGTAACCTAACATTTAAAAGGAAAAATTTAAGATTTGATATCCATGGATTACTCCATATATACAGAGACTAGAAATGATGTATAGATGCTTGAAATGTATGCTATGATGGAAGACTTATCGTTCGATCAACTTCAAAAGTGTAAAATATAAATGATAAGCTTATATGCCAAGAGATACTAACCATTAATTTGATTTTTAATTCCTAAAGTAGTACATTTCATGATTAGTCTTTTCTTAGAAACGGATTCTTTAGCTTTAAGTTTATTTCTCTTTGATTATTTGATTCTTTGTCTTGTCCTCGAACGGTCCACCTCTCTATTATGTAAACAAAGCACATTCATGACAACTCTCATGCTCTTAAGGAGAGTCCTCAAATTCGGCTAACTCGTATAAATCGATTCCAAAAGCCTGATAAAAAAAAAAAGTATAAATTCTAAAATTAAGTCTAAATTTTAATAGAACTTTTCAGTAAACCGTCGCAAAACTAGCTCACTTTTCACAAGGAGACGAAATATAAATAGTAAATAAACTATATATTAAATATATGATAAATAAGTAATTCTTTCACAATAATTTTTGCTAATACAAAATATTAGTAGATGTTAAAAAGTTTAATGAGTACCAATGATTTCATCTCTCAAATAAAAAATAGTACTCTAACAAGTGTTTTTTTTTATCTGGTGCACCTTTAAAGAGAACTTTTTATCTCGGCCAATAAAATTATAATTCATTAAAGTCGACCTTAAATAGATTAAGTAACCTATTTTAATATCTTTACTCTTGATTTTTTTTTGTCAGTTCAAAGATAAAGCTAATTAATATATAAAGCTTTATCAACAAAGCTTTAATATATACAGTCAAAACTGCAATTAAACTTTATTTTTGAGATTATTTTGTCTCATAAATCAAAAAATGATATTGATAAACTTTTTATCAACAAATACTACTTTTCTCTTTATATTTAAAACTCTATTGACTACATTAGGAGAATTTGAAAGTTGGATTATAGTATTAAACCTTGTTAATAATTTGAATTATTTTATAAGTTTACTCTTGAATAGAAAAGAAAAAAATATTTTATAATTTTGTTGTAGTATATTATTACAAATTACATAAAAAGATGTAACATAATTAATATATGTTAGTAAAAAAATAACCAACGGAGTTGCAAAATTATAGGATTTCCACTTCAATTAATTGGTTTTACAAAATTAAAGACAAAAGAAGGATCATGATCCTCTTCATTTGTCAAAAGAAATAAAAAGTTTCATTATTATAGTTTTGTGTATATTGACACATTATAGAATGTAATGTGTTATAAATTATGTATGGCAAATAATAATAAGATGATTCAAATATAGAATGTTATTATTAGAAGTGTATGACAAATATTCATAAAATTTATTTCAACCGATAAATGTTAGTATTATTAACCTAAATATCATATTTATATATTTCGAATTCAGAATCTTACATTTGTATATCAATTTCTTTACCATTTTATCTTCAAACTAAAAAATAAAAATGTTTGAGAACTTGTGTTATTTAACTTTTTTAAACCTTAAATTTTATTTTTTTTCAATACAAAATTTCTTCTTTTAATTTCTTAACAAGTTTAAAGGGACTTGTTAAAGCATTTATTGATTTTATACACACAAACAAGAGAAAAGTTAGATCACACTTCTTTTCCTTCAATTTATTCTTTGTTTTTCTCTACCTAACACTAAATCATATTTACTCTATTTGGTATCTCTTTCTTTAATTTACATTCTTTTCCACTTCTTTTTTTTTATTCATTACATTCTCTCAACTAAACACACTTTATTGTTTTACGTTCTAAATCTACATTCTAATTTATATTATAAACCTACATAAAAGAACTTTAAACAATACTCTCCATAATTCCAAATATAAAAAAAAATGACTCGATAAAAATTAATATATTTGATCCAAAATTTATATTAAATATATTTAAGTCCAAAATAGGTACATGTTAGATTATTGCACAAACTCCAAAAATTTAAATACCTAAAAATAGTAGTTATATATATTATCAACGTTTATAAATAATTAGATATCTTATAACGATATCAGAAATTATATTTTTCTGAATAACTATATATATATATATATAACACGAATCATGAACTAATAAACTAAAATATATTGACTAATTGGTTCTAATATGATCAATATATTCTTCAAAATTGCATACATTTTAATTAAACAGGGTGATTTTTTTTCTTTTGACGAACAAAATAAACAGGATGAGTTATGCAAGTCCAAAACGGATTAGTTAAATTAAAACCATAATGAAACGAATATTAATAAAATAAAAGTCGGTGCATCCTACTTGAATTAATAATTGAAAAGAAATAGTATTAAAATATATATCGAGTATTAGGAGCAGGAACAAAAGGCGTTTTAGTTTAGGTAGGTAGCCCCATCTGCTAAATTCAGGCATAAACAAACTATAATCTAATCTCAAATGCTGCTGAATTTACCACTTGTTCCTTCCCCCTCTTAAACTTACATAACTAAAACTTAATTGGACCTATTATAATCTTAAACGAAATTAACCTATATCTCAAATCTCTAATTTTTATATATAAACATTAATTCTCTTCCAATAGTCACTAATCTATTTACTAGAGCACATCATTCTGCTTCCACGTGGCCCACTCCTTTTGTTTCTTCAGCTTTTCTCTTTTTGCATACCAATTATGCCTTCTTCATTTCTTCCTTTTAGTTTAAAATGTAAATATAAAATAATAATAATAATTAATTAATTTTGTGGTTAATTTTGTGTCCACTAAATAGAGTCTCTTTTCTATCTTCCAAAGAGTGGGCCTCCAAATGAAGGTGTCCAGAAATCAACAATGGTCTCATTAGTCACCGGAAATGTGCTTGCAATTGGTACCAAACATAGCCCTTGGCTTCTTAAATCTTGTTTTTTTCCTTCTGACTCCTTCACATTATCACAACCCTTCATACAAAAATATTTACAATTTAATATCAATAAATAAATATATTTTTTTTTAGAATAAATAAAAGATAGATTATTATGGCATAGTACCTGGTGGTGTTGAATGGGTGATCCATTTTTCATATATGGAGCGCTCAAAACCTGAAATTTAATAAGAAACAATAATTATATTTATTTTATAAACACATAGATAAGATAAGCCTCGGTCTTATTTTTATATTTATTTTTTGTATTAGACATAATTTTTTAAATGCAATAGCCATATACATTGACATTAATGAAAGAATACTATATCTCTATGTCACATGATCAACTTCAAAATAATCATAGAGCAAAATAATGGATTCTCATTAACAATTACACTGATAATGGCATAATGTTTAATTCTTAATTTATTTTTATATTAATTTTTTTCAATATCTTATAATTAATAACTTATACATGTCAACCAAACTGTTAAGATAGTTAAAATTTGTTAATATTAATCAATCAATTAGTAATTAGTTAGAGTTAGTTACTTAATCGGTTAGTTACAATTAGAGTTAGTTAGAAAAATTAGTTAGAAGGTCTCTTTTCACAAACAACTATAAATAAATAGAAGTACCATTATATCATTTTTCATATTTCATTGTAAGTTTTTTCAAGTTATGACTTCCCATTTTTCTCTCAACCTTGCTATTTCTAATTAATAAAAATAATTAGGGTTTTGATTAAAAGAAAGTGTAAACATACATTGACTTGATCATGAAGGAACTTGATGTACTCAATGGCTTCATGAAGAACAGATGCTGTGTCCGTCTGTATATTAATTAAGATGAAGAAGAATATATATTAATTATATCATTGTCAAAGTAGCTATAAATGAAAAAAGTGAAAGAGAAAGATCTGAAAAGAAATTCACCTTTCCGAAAGGTGAAACCAATTGCTGAAGTGCAGTGATCCGGTCCCCCAATTTCTCTTTCCGAACCTGTCCACAAACCTACTATTAATTCAGATTAATTTAAATATTAATCACATCTTAAATATTACAATTAATACCTTAAATGTTGGTAATGGGGATGGTGTCTCAATTCTTGCCCTCTTCACTGCACCTTCAGATGAATTTTTCTTTGTTCTTTCTGGAGATTCTTCTCTCTTTAGCTGCACTTAGATCAATTCTTGCCCTATTAAGTAAGTTGTGTTGGCATGAAAATTAATATTAGTAGTTATATAATTATATACCTTGTTTAATAGAGTAATTGGGCAATTTAGTCTTTTATCTTCAAAATTAGGAGATTGATATTGTGCTTGTGATGAAGCCAAAACTCCTGCTCTTATATCATTAAGTGCCTCAGCTGAAGCATTCCAAAAAGGAGTATTATTGGAAAACTGCAATCCACTAAGTTGTTGTTTTGGCATTGAAGGTTTCATAAGAGAAGATATTTTAGACCATGTTGGTGATGATACTTCATTTGAGGATGTACCATAATTTGCACTACTTGAATAAGATATACAAGGGTTGGTAAAAAGTGAGTTATGTGTTTGTGGTTGTGGTTGTGTTTGAGGATCAAATAAACTTTGTATCAAAGTTGAAGGGTAATCATAGGAATTAGATGTTTCAATTGGAAATCCACATGATAAACCACTTTGTTCATCTAAGGAAAATTCTTGGTCCATTGGCTTGAAAGCATCAAGTGTTGAAACTTGCCTAATTCCACTTGTAGATGAGATCATATTCTTTGTGTTCCATTCCTTTTGTATTTGTGAATTATTAGAAGATTCTATCATTGTTTCTTCTTCAAGAACTGAATGAAAATTGTTTTCTGGCCTTCCAGTTCCACTACAATGATTGCACAAAAATAAATTACTAACAATTAATAAGAAAAAAAAATAAAAGAAAATTTCACAACTTTTTCATTCATAGTGGAAGCTTTGGTTTGGACCATAATACAATACCATATAAAAATTATATTTGTTGAGATAGATATATATATTCAATTATGAGAAGAACTTGATGATGCATAATTTATATTTAATAAATAATAATTGATTAATTAAATAATTAATTTAAGAGAACTTACAATAGGGAGTGATTCCAATTGGAGGAAGTTGGAGATGAGAGTCCAAAATCCATAATTTGTAAGGTGGAATCAATTAAATTAGCTGATTCACTTTGTTGTGGCTTATGAGTATCAAGAAAACAAAAAGAACCATCAGAAACATCAAAGTTAGTATTAGTTTCCTCAATAGAACAACTCTTTGTTGTTGTTGTTGTTTCCTTCAAACCAAAAAATTCATTTTGCCAAGTACTATAGTTGCCTCCATCATTAGCTGCAATTGAACATGTTGATGATGAGTTCATCATAAGTGGAAATACACCTCTTGTTGAATTATTAATATTCCACCATGTTTCACCACAAATCCCAGCTTGATACTCCTCAGCCATGTCAAAGTTTGATGATATATATTTTTTGTCTTAAGAGCTAGCTCTTCTTCTTTTTTGAGTTAACAAATGATATCACACTTAAGTACAAACTATGTTAATTTATAAGCTTATTGGGATAAGAAAGGTTAGAGGGTGTTGAGAGATTTTATATATGAAATGGTTAGAAGGGTATATATGGACCCCGGAAATGACCAGAATTTGGTTGACATTACAAGGGGATGATTTGACAAATGAGAGAATGTTGAATCAAATTCTAATTCTCTCTCTCTCCATTTAAAAAAAAAATATAATTCGTATATGTTCCTATGATTAATTATTAATTGTCTTGGGTTTGTTTTTTCTTTGTCTTACTTTTTGAATAAAATATAAGGTTGTCTAATATGCTCTTAGTAAAGATAGATATTGTATTTTTATAATAAATTTTAATTAAATATTATATTTATCTTCCAATATTATATATTTATAAAATTTATTTTATATCAAAAAAAAATATTAAAGGGCGGATGAATAATTTTTTAAGAAGTTATATGTTAAACACACTATAAAATATGAAGAATTGTAGTACATGCCGTGTGGACAATTTTTGTTCCTTATGTATAAAGTTTTGTGGGTATGATGATATTGGATTGACCATAATGGAGATGGTGATACAATAAAATATTGATCATATGGTTGAAATTAATCCCTTTGTTTTCAAAATGTGATTGGAAATTTGAGTAAAAAAAGTGTTTGAAAATAAGTCCAACAAAAAAAAAATGTGATTGAAAAAAAATTGAAACTTGATTCTGAGTTCTTTGAAAAATAAAACCCGCTAGTAAAGTGAAAATATATAAATTAGCTAAAAATAGTTTTATAAATAGTTTTATAAAATTATTTGTTTGACGGACTAGACTTCAATTTAGTACTTCTGCAATGTCTCAATTGATGTTTATCATTGGTCTACACCTTTGAAGACTAACAATTTCCTTCTTATTTGCCATTTCATTTGTTAAACTTGATAAGTGATCCCTGATTTTTTTTCTATCATAAATTATTAACTTGGTGCACAAATTTTATAATATATTAAAAAAGGTGTGGTTCATGATAAACTTGAGGACCATTTGATGGTCATAGTCCAACAAATAATAATATTTCTGAATACCACGGTGAATAAACAAAACCAAAAAGTAGTAATGAGACGAATTAACATTTCAATTTTAATGTTAGATAGTGGCCAAATTTCAATGAGTAGACACATGTATATTAAGCGAGTTAGTGAAATTGAAACACAACGTCCATACGCTACAACGTAATTAGTACCAAATTCGTATGTCTTGTCCCCAAAACTGCTCCTCCTTCTTTAGTTGAGATAAAGATGATATTTAACACCAGTTTGGCTTTAGGTAATCAAATAATTTAGCATTTGTATATGTTAATTTTCAACTACTTCAAAATACTTGTGTTTGATGTCAAAGGTCAAATACTTATTAATTCAATGTAGTAGCTTTCCTTTTAGGAAGAAACAAATTAAACCCCCACGTAATTAATTAATTAAATCAATGTCAACACTAATATTTGGCATTGAGTTAGTAAGCTTTTGTTCAATTTCTCTCGGATTAGATTGTGATACTCTCATCATCTTGACCAAGGTCTATAATTTGGGGACACTTTTTGTGTGTCCTTTATTTATAAGTTAGAGTGATTAATACATGAAATTACTTCCGTCAAATAATGAGTCAAGTATTTTATCATTCACACATATTAAAAAAATTATATAAAAGAAAGAGCAAAACTTATATTTTTACTAAATTGTCGATATAAAATATTGATGCATTTATTAATATCATACATGCAAAATGAGAGATATTTACATAGAAATGATAGAAGTACTATTATTTAGATCATAAAATTTAAATTAGAAAGAAAAAAAAAATATAGCATTAAAAATTGAAGGGTGGTTCATTTTAAAACATTTTTTTACAAAGATGTCAATAATTGTGGACACTATCAATAAAAATAATGAGAAGTTAAAAATAAAAGAAAGAAAACAACAATTTTACTAAATTTTCTTATTAGTCATTGATTATAACTCTTCTTTATTATCAATTAATTTACGATTTATCTAATTTCAGTTCATGCACTTTTTTTTTTGTTTTAGAATAATTGATAAATTTTGTCATAACATAATTGTAAAATTTTGAATTTTAATCTGAGAAAAAACGTCGTACCTAACAATATCGAATGTTACTTAAGTTATAGTTTAAGGATTCAATTCATCCATTTTTAACCATCTTATTTTGTAATAAAAAACTTTTTCACGAAAATAACATAACTAAAATATGTAATGTCTTCATATATATTAATTACTGCCATCAACTCTACATTATACAATAATATTGTCTAAATAAAGAAATATATTTGACAAGGACAGAAAATTATTTTAGAAAAAAGAAATTCTGAGTTGATTTGGATCCAATTACAGAAATTAGGTCAGATCCATACCATGAAACTAAGTTTCAGTTTTCTTTGAAATTGCTTGGAAATTGACTTAAATGACTTAATTATAATATTCCTTTGAATTTTTTTTCTTTTGAAATTTTTAGTAACCATATTTGTTTTATATGGTTCATTTGATAGCCCCCGGCCCGCCCTCAAATATTGGTCAACTTGACGTGTAGGCACAAGTCTTGTTAAATAAAAAGGGAATTGGTATAATCCACAATGGAAGGACCTTTATTTTAGTGTTTAGAATACATATAATTATTCAATAATTTTTTTAATGTTTAGTATAGATAATAAGCATTCAATTCCTCCATTCTAGCGCAACCAACAAACTACTAAACAGTTTTCACTAAAAAATTTATACCATTATATTTCAACGGATATAAGGTATTTCAATAGTCGACTATTTATTTATTTAGTTTAATTGGTGCTAAATAAGTGAAACATTCACCATTGTAGATGTCTAAAGACACTTGTTAAGAACTTAAATGTAAAAATGAAATTTTAAAAATTTGTGTTTGATATTTTAGAATTATAAAAATTGATATTTTCAGCTCAAATTTATTTATTTATTTTCAAAATAAACTGATGGAAAATAAATAAATAAACGAGAATAATTTATTTGTGAAATTATTTTTAATTTTCATTTTATAAAATTTATGTTAATTTTATTCACTAATAAGAATATAAGAGACTTTTAAATTGAATAATTATTTATATTTTTAGAAACAAATGAATTGTCAAAAAATTATTTTGATTATTTTTTAAAGATGCATCTTAATTCATTAATTATTATTTTATTTTATTTTTATAAAAAAAATTATTTCAAGAACCTCTCTCTGTAATGGTCAAATAATAAAAACAATATCAATCTAACAAAAAAAAATTACTATTACTATTTTTTATATGAAAATGAAATAGTTAAAAACAACACAAGTTGGTCTAAACAACTTCATTTTTTTAGGCGAAAAATCACTATTATTAATATTTTTAATTTTTGTGATTTGATGTTTTATAGTTAAAGACAAAGGTGGTTGAAAAAAAGCCACTTCGTCTTAAATGAATTATAAAAAAAATGAATAAATTATGCATATTAACAAAAAAAAAGTGGACTATATTAATTTATACAATCTCAATAAAAAATTAAGTCTATTGTATAAAAATTTATATTAAATGAGAGATAGTTTAGAGAATTTATTATTAAATAAAGGTACATTATTGAATTTTATTTATATTTAATTTAAAAAATTAATTTATTTATATTTTATTCAAGAGAAGTAATTATACTACCGATCACATTAATATAAAAAAAATATGGTTATTTTTTTGTTTTATTTATAAGAAAAAATTTATAATTATTTAAATAATTTTTTATTTCTGTTTAATATTTGTTTTTTTAAATGTTAATAGATATATTTAATTTCTCACACTTTTCTAAAAAGTATATATTCATAAAAAATATTCAAATAAATTGATTAATTTTCTTTTTCCTTATAATAAGAATCAGAAGAAGTATAAAGAAACAGAGTTGACGTCATGCTTATGACATGGTTAAGGTGGAAAGAGTCAAAGGACCCACCAAACCAACATTCGCGCGTGAAACAATAATAGGGACCTCTCATAACGGCATAACGCCATGCGTCAAAGACAATATATCAATAATAAAGGGTTGACTCTTTAATCTTCACACTTTACCTATATGTTATTTTGATATGGCAACAAATTCCACAAGCGATTGTTCACCAAAATCGGTCTTCATTTGGATGAAATTTTTTGTTTTAATTAGATATAAATGTATATGAGTTTTTTTTTTTTATGAAATTAAAATTTGGATGAAAATTGGTTTGAATTGTTGATATTCACTTAAATCAAAACTCGACTCGTTAGTAATATTATTGTTATTTTTAAATTTTATATACATATTCAATATAAATGTAGATTTTTAAAATTGACCCGTTAACAAAACTTTATTTTCACTTCTTAAAAATGGCGTTAATTTTCAGTTTTACTTCGATGCAAGTAACCAGTCTTTAAAAATATTATATATTGTGATAATAACTCTTAAAATAAAAAATTATTGTTAATCTACTTTGTAGATTCTTAAAAAATGAAATCGAGACGATAACAATGAAAATGTTACATACAAAGATAACAATCAACAAAATGAAAACAAATTGCTAATTTCTCCATATATTATCTAGGATTATGTAGATAGAATAATAACAACTGCAATTATTTTAAATACGTACGTGGAATTGATTTCTTTTTGGAATAATTTGAATTTTAACAAATGAAAAAAAACATGTATCGAGAATATTGTGTTTGATGGTACGTTGTAGTCATCTATCTTCAATGATTGCTTAACATTTGTTGAGTCATTTGAAATCTTATAAATCCATAAATTCTTTTAAAATCCTATAAATTTTTATGCTATAAATCATTTGAAGTCTATATTACAAATCTTACAAAATTATTTAAAATCTAAGAGATATTTTATGCATAAATTATATTTTAAAATCTTAATCCATTGCACCCCCTTATTTAAAATAATATTATTTTTTCAAATACTTTTGATCTTTATTTCCTCATTTTCTTTTTTTTTTTTACTGTTTTTTAAGGTTTTTCGATATATACTAACTAATTAACTTAATAATATTAGACGTAAAAGTTTATTATAGTTAAATTTAAAAATTATTTAGAGTTAGTTTTTCGGTGGTTAGTTTGTTAAATCTTCACTAACTCTATGTATAAAGAGCATACTATGTATTTATTCGGTATCTTTTCTCATTCTATTAATATGGAAATATATCAAATGAGAGATTTTTTATAATGAGAGTGTGAGAGAAATAAATCTTATTCAATTTATTGATCAAGTCATGAATGGTTAAGATTAAAATAAAAAGTCACATGTCTTTTTTAAGTGGTCATATGATACTTTTAATCATAACCATCATGTATGATTGTATGATCAATATTTAATCCTCCAACCCTTCAATTCACTTGATACATCCCCTATCAATATTAATTATAAAATTTATTTTTAATTTAATTTTGTTCTCTTCCATGATTTCTATCGATATTCTAACCCAGTATCAAAGTGTATCAATTGGTTCATCAACAATTTATATACACATACTAAGTTCAATATAAAAATTGAATATGGTATTAGAGTCTATTGATTGGGGCAACTACCGTTTGTATATACGCATCAAGCACAATATTATTGGATGCGATGGTGTATTGAGAGCTCTACAAGAGTTTGTAAAAAGTGACACGGGTTTAAATTATCTCTATTTATCACACTCTTTATTTCTTCTATTATTATAGTTTTGTGAATATATTTGCAAACATTTTTAAAACATGTGACATAACTTTAATATTTATTAACTTTTTACACAAAAAACCATAACAATAACAATAATATTTGTTAATTTTGAAAAATAGAAATAATTTCGACTATAGTTAAAAAAAAAAAAAAAAAAGATGATGTCAACTCTCAATTTTTAAATCCGATTGTAAGAGTTATAGATATGATATAAAAAAGTTAATAAATAAATTTACTCTTTTTGATAAAATTGTTAGTTAGTTTTTCTTATTATATTTTTGATAACTCATTTTTCCATTGCATCAGTTTATTTTTTGCAATAAATAATAGTGTATAGTAATTTGCAAAAAAAAAAAAAAGTATTTAATGCTTGAATTTTGAAAATAACAAATAGAAAAACAAGATTAAGACAATTAAAAAATAGAGAGCGTAACGAATATCAACTACTGGAATAATGCAGCAACCATACCATTAATTAATGGAAACATCAACACTCACAATTGTGACATTAATTAATTATAAGAGTGATACATTAAATCCTTTGATCACACATGCTTATAAGTAAAATTAAAATACAAAATAACTTGATGATTACTAAGAATATAGTTACTGTAACATAAAAAAGTTGAGTATATATGGAGCGCATACGTAACATGTTGGTGTCATCATGCTTTTGTAATATTGAGGTGTGCATAGCGAATAAACGGAGCCGGAACATGAAAAGGAAAATAAGAAAACTACATACAAAGAACTATTTACGGTAAATAAATATTTTTATATAATATTATATCTTTGCATATACAACAAGGAGAGGGTCACGTGTTATGCAGGATGGGATTGATAAGACACGTATGACTATATCAATGATGCACTGAAAATTTCATGATAACTTAGCCAAGGAGGAGAATAAAAAGAAATCAGAAAAAAATATTTAAAACGCGACAGAAAGAAAGGGGAATCGAGAAAGAAGTGGCCACGAGTATATAAAGTAAAATTGTATAAAATAGTTTTTGATTAGCACATGTGTTTTGTACACCTTGGTTTGTTTGTTGGTTAAATGAAAACTGAAAGTGGGCGTGTTATTGGTAAGCTTGATGAGTCAACTCAAATATTTGATCTTCTTAGAAGAGCCGCCCGCTAATTATACTCTAATACTCTCTTATCTTAATTACTTTCTCTCTTTTTTGGCATTAATAGTTTATTCATTGGAAAAATCACATAAGTATAGTAATACATAGAGCCATGAGCCATCTACGTATTAACTAGCTTAATAAATGTGAGAAATTTGTGTTCCTTAATTTAAGAGTAAAAGTGTGGTGTAGTAGTACATAACATAAGTTAGGGTCGGTGAGTTTTCAGCGGCAGCAATCCCTATCACAATTGACTAGCAAGTATAAAAGTCAGTCACGCGTTCATGTTTCACACGGTGGCGGTGAATGTGATCTTGCATTTCAAAGTGTAACAAGTCATTCGTTAATCATTGCTTTTGTGGACTAAACCAATTCCCACCAAAATTAATCTTCGCCTTGGTGCGGTTGACATGGATCATTCACTCTTCTTCATCAAACATTCCTTTTCTCAACATATGGTCGCATAAATATAATGAGATATAATGAATTGAAAGTTTTGTACACAATATAATTTTATGTGCAAAATCTATACTATTATAAAAAGTTAAATTCATATTTTTGTACCTAAAAAAAAACAACATTTATTATTGGACTTCTCTGGAACAAATTTACCTTTAATAATTCACTTTTGTTTAAAATGAATTAACATCATAATTATAGGAAACTCCTTAACAACACACCATATTTTTAAACTTCAACATGTAAAATATATAACATGAATATTTACATTGAAATTTTTGATAAATTTAAACAATATAAGTAAAATAAAATTGAAACAAATAAATAAAATAATATATATATATATATATATATATATACACACACACACACGAGAAATATAATATGTATTTGTCTTTCTACTAGATACAAATTAAAAGAACTTATTTAATCAATATATTTTTGGCCAAAACAACATTGTTTTAGAATAAACAAAAAATTATTCTTTCTCTTTTATATATATAATTTAGAAAGTTTTTAAAACAAATCAAAAGAAATTAATAATCAATTTTTAAATAAATTTTAGTTTTTATTACAAAAGAGGAAGTTAGAGATATGAATATCTAGGGTGTTTGTTAGTAACATTTAATATAATGAAACATAAAAAACAATCAAATATAATTGTGACTGAAATTAAAGGTTCAGTCAAAATATGTTAATTTAGAAGAAACAAAATTAATAATTAGACTGAACACATTAAATTAAGTCTTATCATGTAGTGAAAGTCTAATTCTTTTTATTAGATCTAATCTTTATTGATAGATAAAAGTAAATTTAATAGTTACATTAAGATTGTTGTTTTAATAATGATATTTATATAAGTATATTTGTGTCTAAAAGTTTATACTTTAATATAATAGTTTTAATTAACTGTAAAAATAAACTAAACTATTCATAACAGTTTACGGTGTATAGTCACTATAGTCTACGACAGATTCATACTAAATTAGACTTTTCAAAAATAAATAAAATTAAAGATTTTTTAAGAAAAAATCTATTTAGTTGAGAAATCCATACTTCTACTACAAACAAATTTTTTTGAGTATAAAAGGCCGAACTATGTTAAACCATATAAATTATTATAATACCGATTTGTATATATTTTTTTGACATTTGTGAAGGCCTTATTGTAAAATAAAGTCTAAACAAACTATCAGGTCTGGTTTTTGAAAATATTATGTTAGACCTAAATTTTTTTACCTTAATAAAAACATTTATACAGAATAGAGTTCTGAGTAGGTTTATACTTTATACAGTATACTGGGCTTTCAAATTAGCTAACCCATGTCCAAAAAAGAGTTATAGTCACGGAGTTACATTGATTTGTTTAACCAAATTTAGTTATGCAAAATTTAAATTTAATTTTAAAAAAACGATATTAATTTATTTAAATTAATAGATATTATATTTATCGAAAATATTACAATTTAAAATTGTCAAAAATAAAAATGATAAATCTAAGAATAAATCCACAACATGTTGATAGCATTAAATGATAAAATGTCTACAAATGTGACAAAATTTACCAATATGATAAAATGAAAATATTCGGAATACCTATATCTCCGAAGTTGTAACTTGACGACGCTAAAGTCATTGAGTGAATTTGCATTCTTGATTAAAGTTAATATACCAATCTAATATAAAAAACATTGCAACAAGACGAAAAATCAAAACACCCCAACAAGACGAAAAATCAAAATATTGCACCAAAACGACAAACAAATACATTGCTACGGTAAGAAAAATAACGAAACCACCAAACATACGAAAGAAAAATTAAATATATATATAAATAACTTATTTGGATAAAAGAGAATAATAAAAAGATCAAGAAGGATGATTTTGATTAAAAAAATTAATTTTAAATCATCTCTCTTTGGTGAAAAATCAAAAAATCAATCAAATGACATGGAGGAGAATAGCAGGTAAGCAAGCGGCTGACCTAGAGCACTACTTAACTAACAATACATTTCGGTTTTTAGATGGTTACGCTATCAAATATCGTAAGAAGAAAAAAATTTAACTTTTAAATATTGAATAAATAATTTGTATTTCAATGAGATGCCTTTTTACTCGGGCAGCATAATTGTGCACACATGTCTGATTAAAATTGAGTAGTTCGTGGCTATAGCTAGGAAGTTGGGAATGGTTGAGTAATTACTCACTTATACCATAAATGATATAAAAACAGGCATAGAATAAAGACAGTTAGTTAATTTGACTAGCTTCGGAGAAGGAGAACCAATTTAAGCAATTGATGTTCTTTGTTGTTTTTTATTGGTATTAAGTGAACTTAAACACAATCATAGAAGTGAAATACGATTAATTAATTACTGTGTTTACGTTAACAAGTCAAAGCATTTTGTGATTCTGACATAAACTCAAATGTTGAAATTTTCCAACGAAGTACTAAACTAAAACTGCTCCTGCTATGTACGGATGATAAGGTAAATGAATTCGCCTGATACAAAAACAACAAATATAAGAAGACGGGTGGACTTGAAAGAACCAAAAGTAAGTAAATGACGTGCTCATAGTCCTAATACTAATTATATTATATTGCTTCGACAATTAGTTGATAAATTGTTAATTAAACTGCTCTGACACGATAATAAAACAGGGTTTGGTTTCCTCTGTTTAAGGTTTTGTTATGTTTTGTTTGTTGGTTACCGTATCTTCTTCCGTGCGTATCCTCGGAATGTTGTCCACACTCTAGTTAATGAAGTTTTGTTCAACTGTTTCTTCTTTTCTATATTTGTTTTTCAATGAGATCAACGATGCTCAATCTCTCTCAATAGGTTAATGTTTCTCTTAATTTTAAATTTTTGTTTTAAATTCAAAATTTTATATCATAAATAAATAAGCACAATTATTTTTATTTATGTGGTACTTTAACTTAATTTTAGATAACACTTTAGTCTTTTATTTTATTTTATTTTGATTTAATTTTTCATTTAATTTTAAGTAAATAATTTGAATATGAAAATTTTAAAATGTAATTTTTTTAGAATCTTTTAAAATATTTTAAAAATTTGGATGAACACCAGAATTTTCAAAATGCAATTTTAAATTGTTGAAATGTTATTATTTTTATAAATTTTGACTAAATGATCTCTTTATATACTTTGACAATGGAAAGTAAAAGTGAGGGGTAGATAATAAATTTCTCAATAAAAATAAAAAGCCCAATGTTCAGTGCAGCTCTATCTCTTTGGGTTGAGAACCCAAATAGGTAGCCAGGTTAATTTGAATAATAAGCAAACATATCCCAATTTTGGGATTTGTTAGCTCAAGCTCCAATCGTTTCGGATTTCCCACCCTTTCTATCTTGTGTCTTTGCAAAAATAACTTAATCATCATTTTTTTTCGTAATTAGGAGGTTTACACAACAACAAAAAAAATTACTGTTTTCGACATCCATATATTAATGCTATGTTAATTTAAAAAAAAAATAAATTCTATTTTATTTTAAATTACTAAAAAATTGTATACCAATTCCCTTAACAAAATAAAAACGTAAAATATTTTTCTCAAAATAAAAAAGTCCTACATTTACTTATATTATATTTGAATTTTATGCTCTTAAATTCTAACTCATAATAAGAATGTCAAAATAATATTTAAAAATTTATTTTAATTAATTAATTAAAATATATATTTTATATTTTTAAATTAGTCAATATAAATATGTATTTTTGGGTATTTGAAATATTTCAACAAACACCTTATAAATATTTAGTCCGTTATGAGATAAGAGACTTGACCCATACTAGTGCAGTGCAGTGGACCTTAGATATTTGATAATATAAACGACGCCGTATAATACAAAATATTAATACTTATGCACTAAACGGCTTAATCTGAAGTCTTATCATTTACAATGGCATTATCACAAACTTCTCCATTTCCAATGGCGACGATTTCATCCTTCAATTTCTCCACCAAGACTCTAACCCTAACCTCAACCCTATCCTATCACCCTAAAGCCCCAACTCTCAACTTCAACCCTCTTTCTATACGTACCAAAATCCCTACTCGAAACCCTATCCGAATTCGAGCGGTGCTGGATGAAGATCACTCTTCCAAGAGAAGCAGCAGCAATGAACAGAGGGAAACGATTATGCTCCCCGGTTGCGATTACAACCATTGGCTCATTGTAATGGAGTTTCCTAAGGATCCTGCACCCACTCGCGAGCAAATGATTGATACTTACCTTCAAACTCTTGCTAGTGTTTTGGGAAGGTTATTTTCTTAACACAATTTCTCATAATTTGTTTTGTTAATTCTCAGGTTTTGTTAAATTAAAGTTTTAGCGTTGTTAGGGTTTAGGCAATTGGGAATAGTTTAAATTCTAAGAATTATTTTGTGTGTCCTCTTAATTGCTGTATAAGGTCAAAACATAAAGGTATAAATTTGTAAAATGCAGTTGAAGTGTACAAAAAATGTCTTGTCCATCGTTGTTCAAATGTGAGTCAATACATATTTCAAAGTTTGTATGGTTGCTTTTTTAAGTCTACAAAGCAAACTGAATTTAGTTTGTGCTTTAAAGTTATAATATGAAATGGATGAATGCTATAGGTGTACTTTGTGATGGAAATACATCACTTGAGTTTAGGGGCAATTTAGTATAAACAATCTTTTATTTATACTTTTTTCTTAAACTGTGTGAAATGATCAAATGGGTCAGTCATTGTGGGATAGAGCGAGTAACAAATAAGTAAACTCAATGTTGTAAATGAGTGGTCACTGGTCAAATGAGACAAGATATGATTAGGAACAAAATCATTAGAGAAGTAGGGTAGCTACCGTTGTACAAATTATGGTAGAGTCCAAGTTTAGGTGGTTTGGAATGTAGGGTGATGACCTATATAAGTGTTGTTGAGGGTGGTAGACCAGATGAAAGATATAGTTCAATAGTAAGAGATGAGGAGTGACCAAGGAAAATTATGGGCCAAACCATCGAGAAATATTTCAATTTAAATGGCCTGTTTTTAGATATGATTCATATTATGGCATTGTATTAGACCTGGTCTATGTAAACAATCCCATCTTATGGGAAAAGATTTTGGTTATTGTTGTAAAAGATTTGTTTGTGGATGGAATACAATGGTAATGATGGGTTCTGTTTTGTGGGGGACATGTATATGGAATGCAATGGGTTCTGTTTTGTTCAACATAGTAATGATAGATTCTGTAGATGACCCTATGTAGTGATGACTACAATGGTAAAAGATGTGTTTGTGGTTGTGTATCAGCATAGAAGAAGCAAAGAAGAATATGTATGCCTTTAGCACCACAACTTACACTGGATTTCAGTGCACCGTTGATGAAGTAACTTCTGAGAAGTTCAAGGGTAAAGTTTCAATTTGGAATTTGTCTTGATAATAATGTTTTGTTACTTGACGAATTATTGTCTTCATCACTTATTTATGCTTGTCCTGCTTATAGGTTTGCCTGGTGTTCTCTGGGTACTACCAGACTCATACATAGATGTTAAAAATAAAGACTACGGAGGTTATTTATCAATTTTAACCTTATTTATCATGTGCTCAGGATTCTACCTATTAATGATTTTATCACTCAATATCTATGTTCTTTAATTTCAGGTGACAAGTACATAAATGGGGAGATCATTCCTTGCAAGTACCCTACATATCAACCAAAACGTAGTGGATCAAAGAATGAGGGTAGAAGGTATGAGAGACGGAGAGATGGCCCTCCTCCTGCTGGGCGTCAAAGACCAAGACAAGAGGCAGCTTCCTCAGATTCATCCTCTACATGAGGTAGTTGATTTCTTTCTCTGTTCTACTATGGATGTTACTGGTCTTCGTCTCCTAATCTGTAAAGGGATACCTATATGGAGTATCAAAGATTCATGGCTTACTTCTCGTCAAGGGATAATTAGGACTTTTTCTTCTAATAGGGAATCATAATGGGTTTCCTTGGAAATGGAAGTTCATTCGCTTGGCTTTATCAATTTGTTAGTTCTCCCCACTAGTACTTATTTTTACTGTTGTTTCAGCCTTCAGGTGATTTTCAGTTTTGTTGAGAGTAATTCCAAAACAAAGGATTGTTGCTCATCACCACATTATCATGCTCATGTTGAATTGTTGATGGACCAACTAGAAGCTTAAATCTGTATGGGATTCTCATCAGATGCATAGCATTATATATTGTGTACTTCACGTTCAGAAGGGCATTTCACGATTCATCTCGAGGAATATGTGCTTTTGGGCTGTGAGAGATATAAGTCTGGTGTTAGGGTTGTTTGTCTGTGTAATTTGGTGTTACTTATCACTCAACCAGTTATGATTTGAGTGGTTATGATTTGTTGAAAGTATAAAAAGTGTAACCAACTAGTTTTTTTTCTCTAACACTTCTAAAATGAAAAAAATTCTCCATAGTTAGCATTATTAACTTGACATGATCATTGAAGATTCTTTTTATGTCGCAGTCAGACCACTGTGTGTAATTGGGTCAGCAGTATCCATCAGCGGCCAATATCCATCGTTACTCTTGATGTCTCCAATCATAAACCTTTGAAAATAATATCCTAACTTCAACCGTAAACTAAGGCAATGGCCAATTTGCCAGGGCTCTTGCTTTGCTGGTTATAATTGATTATGTCCCATTATTCCTTTATGTCCTACTCCACTCTTCACTTGAAAAAAAAATGTAACTTGAGCATTTTTTCAATAACAAATATTGTTGACCAATATATATCAAAAATAATAATATTGTGGACCCATATGAATAATATATGTGATTTCAGTAATGTTAAAAGTTAATAAAATTGAGGTCATGATAATCTAAATATTTCTGGATTATTTTTCAATGATTGTATGGGCAATGCTTGATGAGCAACAGTGTTGACACATGCAATAAAATTGATTCCTCCGTGGCAATATCTATATAAATATTTTCCCTTTTCTTTCGCTGCATGTGGACATTTTAGCATAGATAAGAGTTTTGCGGTTGGTGGGTGGGTATGATACTAATCCACTCAATAGCTTTAAATGTTAAGGAAAAAGTATTTTCATTCACCACCGAACAGATCCTACAGAAAAAACCATAGTTGCTTTTTGAGTAACCTCTTTTGAAGGTTCCATCTTCAATCTCCTTTGAAGCATGGCCTACTACAGCTCTTCTTATTCTGGATCTGATCATGGTGAGTTCAATTTCAACTCTTATCCTGTCAATTATGATTATTCTCAAGTTCCATCCTTTATGACTTACAATAATAGCTATAACTACAATTATCAACCAAATTATGGGTATGATTCAAGTTTGTATTTTTCTCCTAATAATTACTACTCTGATCATCATAGTAGTTACCAAACCATAGCATATTCTGCGACCACTTTTAGTGACTCAAAATCAATTGTATATGATCCTAATTATGGTATGACTCAGTTTGTGATCTCTTACTCTACCTTGGAATTTAATGAGCCTGAATTTGATGAATATGATCCAACACCTTATGGTGGTGGTTATGACATTTCTGAAACCTATGGTAAACCTCTAACACCTTCTGATAAAATTTGTTATCCTCGTTCTGGCTCCAATTCAATTCCAATTATTGTTCCTGAGAAAGAGGCAATTATTGATGAGAAACCAACCAAACCCCAAATTGAAACCATAGAAGAAACTGTTATAGAAAAGCCACAGTTACAAGATAGTAGTATAAAAGAAACTAGTGAGCCTTATGAAGATGAAGACAGTGATGATAGTGAGGAAAATCATGATGATAACTATTCAGGGTCTAGTTATGGAAGTGGATTTGGTAATGGATACAATGGAGGAGAGATTGATGAGCCCGAGAAGCAAGTGGTTACTGAATATCCTAGTGGATATGGATTGGAAACTTTGGATATATGTGAAAGTTTGTTTGGGAATTGGCCTTGTTTGTCAAAGATGAAGAGAGAAAATTGTTGTGAAAATGGAGGAATTAATAGAGGTAACAATTACTACTGTCAGGAGAATATGTGGAAAGGGACTGCAGATTATCTGTTTGGTAATCCATATCCATATGGTGGGCGAAAGGATGACGAATATGGAGGAGAACTTATGTATGGCTATGGAAATGGAAGAAGATATTGATTGGGCCATTCAAGTTAAAGATTGATTAGACTGATGAATCATTGTGACGTAATAAAACATACTCTTTTCCTACAAAAGTTGATGTATCTAAAAGAAGTTGAAGGTGTAAAGCCTGTCTTTATTGTAATAAATGTGAAAATTTGATTGAATGATGTAAAAATAATAGATTTTCATGGTAGGCTTTTTTGCCATAATAGTAAGGCTCTAGTTCGTAATAGGTTGCTCTGAACTAGTGTAAGTAAGAGCCAGTAATTTCATGAATCATTTTCTGCTCAAAGGGGTTTTTGTTTTTATAAAATGATATTGAGCATTGAATTTGAATCATATTTTGCAATCTAAAATCAGTAACGGAAGAGATAATATAACACCAAGATTTACTCAATTTAGTTTTGAGACCCAATCTACACAAAACAAGATCAAGTTTATTCCTGGAGTTTTTCCTTGGCCCTTTGTAGTGATCCGATCCTATTGAGAAACAATTACAAGAATCCCCGTACTTTTCACAGCTTTATTTTCACGTGGTGGATTGTCCGATCTCAATCAGACACGGATTGTCTAACTACACGACTAACCATTATGTGATTGCACATAATCTAAATTCGTAAATAATTCCAAGTTTGAAGGTGCATTAATTGCTAAAATTCCATTTATACACTTACTAGTTTATATATTCCCATGTAAGTGAAGTGGCTAGAAAATATTTAAGATACTATATTAATTGATTCAAATCGTAGAATTATGACAACATGTCTATAATTATGATAAATTTCAGGTGTCTGAAATATTTATGTCTTTGTATCTTTATGACGACGTTAAAATCGTTGATTGAAATATGTATTGATCAAAGTTACTATGTCGTTATGAACTAAAACGAACACTACACTAAGATAGGAAAAAGCGTCGCATTGTGAAAATAAAAACGTTGTACTCAAATAGGGAAATAACAACAAAGAAAGAGACGAAAGAAAAACTAAATTTGTATGGAAGTTACTTATTTAGATAAAATGAAGGAAACAAATTATTTAGAGGGGGTTATTCTAAACCACAAAATTGTCATAAATCACCTCTTTAATAGATGAAGAAGAAGAGAGAAACCTAAAGTTTTCTTTATGAAAAAGAGAATCGTCTGAATAACTTACTTTGATCTTAATAATTTTTCTTCTTCTTTTTGTAAATTAGACGGACGTAAAATATTACTCCTTCTAAATAAAATATCAAAATTATTTATATTTTTTAGAATGAAATATAAGAAAAATTTAATAATTTATCTTCTAGTCAATGATAATATCTCTAAAATAGCTTTAATTTAATGTAACTTTTCTTTATTTTTACTGATCTAATTTATTGATCAAATCTCGACATTAAATATATTCGATTACTTCTTTTACATATCAAATATTTAACTTTGCCGTCCACTGTGTTCCTACCCAATTCGATGAATAATGTCCAATTAAAAAACTAAAAATAAATGATTAACCCATAGCTAATAAAGTGTTATAGAAAAGCTGTATGGTTGAATGGTTAACACTTTAAATGATTTTGTTCTGAGATGATCTTCAATCCAAGGCTAATTTTACACAAAAGCCCAAATAAGCTTTAGCCGAATTCTGTAGAAGACCTCTTAAGTTGGACTTACTATTGATCCATCATCCTAGGATTCTCTTTTATAGAGATCACTTTAGGAAATAAAGTAATTAAAAATCTTTAAACACTGAATTAACAACACGTAGTAATGAAGCTAGTAACTACTACATGGGAAAAATTATAAGCTCAACCGATTTTAGGAGCTAATTTTGCTCCCACCACAATTTAATTAGCGTAATTGGTGACTAAAATCTTTTTAATAAATGCTTGTTGGCGCATTCCCGCACGCATGTTTATGTGATTACAATCTCAATCTATCCACATCATCCACTCCTATTCTTTGCTTAAAGTCTTCTTAGCTAAATTAATTAATGGAATTAAAAAGAGGATCAAAATAATTATACTCTAAAACATTAGACAAAGCATGACTTTGGTGATATTTAGATACAATGATACCAAATTAAGACGAAGAGAACACGGGACAAAGAAGGGGAAATAAAATATATGATTGGTCCCTTTGCAAGCGCAAATTAAGGCCAAAGAAAAATATATATATTCCAATTTACGACTTACGTACAAATATGTCACTCCATCACTACACTATTTTACATTTAAAAAACATGAAGAAACCGTAAAGGCAAAGTTGTTTTCAACCAGAATCATTTAATTAATTTTATTATATAGTTTTATATCCATCACTCAAATCATCAGTATCACCACCAAACAAACCAACTAATTTTCCTTAACATCATAATAATTGATTAAAAATGTAGTAACCTTAACTTTATTCCATTTCCAACTTTAGATCTGTCTCAATTTTGTCACGCTTCCTTGTCACATAACATTTGTCTCACTCAATCATAGATTGTAGCGCAACAACCTAGGTCATGCAATTTCAATAAATAAATAAAATCAATTTAAAAAACAGTTTAAATTACACAATTATAAAATTAATTTTAAATAATTTCAATTATTGATTTTAAATCTAATACATAATTGATATTTCGACACAAAATTTTAAGTATCCAACACCTTATAAAAATACACACCACACCCAATTTCAGTGTATTCAAATTCTAAAAAGAAAAAAAATATATATATATATATATAAAATGAGCTGAAAATGCACTATGTAAAAAAAACATTTAAGAATATAATAATGTAAGTAAAAGCCAAAAAACAGGAACATAGAAATTGTGTGAATAGTCCTGTCTGGCTCCCACTTCCAATTTCCAATCATAGTGTTGAAAAAAACGGTGCTATCATTCATTCATATGCTGCCACATTAAAAATACAAACCCTCTTAAAACCTTCATGCACCAAACTTCTCTGTCCACACTGTCAAAAGCTTCATTTCATTTCATTACCTTATTCTTCCTTTTACAAAGAACCACTCTATGGCATTCACAATCATATTCTTTCAACCAACCTTTCTTCTTATTCTTCTTCTTGTTCCTCTCCATGTTACAGATGCATATTCTTCTATTCAAGAGCTTCTCCTAAACCATGGTTTACCAGCAGGGCTATTCCCGGAGAGTGTAAAATCATACAATTTGGATAAAAGGGGTGTTTTGGAAGTGAAGTTGGATAGTCCTTGTATTGCAAAATATGAAACTAGAGTGTTTTTTGAAACTGTTGTTAAAGCTAACCTTAGTTTTGGTCAGCTTAAAGGGTTGGAGGGTCTTTCTCAAGAAGAGCTTTTTTTGTGGTTACCTGTTAAAGATATTATTGTCAATGATCCTTTGTCTGGTCTAATTCTTATTGATATTGGTGTTGCTTATAAGCAACTCTCTCTTTCTCTCTTTGAAGATCCTCCAGTTTGTAGATCCCAAGGTATGTAGATTGTTCTTGTCATAATTCCAACTTGGATTCTCTCTCTGATGATATGTTGTAAATAACAATTGAAAAGTTTGTGCATGCAATTTGAAAGTTGAGATATGTGTATGTTCAGTTTCCTTTTTGGATTTCTCAAAATTGATTCTAGAGGTAGAAACTTGATTTTTACACGTTTGGATTCTTTGAGTGTAACTGATTTTGTCACTAAGCTGGGATTTGCAGTTTTTGACTCAAAATGTGTTTTTTAAGCTCAAATTTATTGGTGAATTCACTTTTACTTAAATGTATCTGAATATAAACCACTTTATATTCAAGTTATTTTTTTTTAACTAAAAATCAATTTTTGTGAACCAAATATTTACAAAGAGTTAATTCATTCTATGCTTGTAGTGATTTGATTTGAAAGTTGAATGTGAATGCAGGTTTTTCAATAAAAATGGGTGGAAGGAAGAGTATTGGATTTCAAGATCAGAGATAAAAGATGAGCTGTTTATCTATCTGGAAAGATGGTTTCTTTTCTTCTTTTTCTTTTTCTATTTCCAATTTTGATTTTGTTTTGTTCATTAGAAATGATTATACTGTGTAATGTGCATAGATACCAGGAGGGTTGTGATTAAATTAGAAGTAAGTTGAGACTTGAGAGAAGAAGTAACAAAAAAGAAGCTGCTGATGGTGGTGTTTATTGTAAAATATTTCAATGCAACTTTATGTGCCGATTTTTTTTACTAATATTCAAGCAAAGTTGTTTCATTTCATGTCATATGTATCATTTCTTTTTTTATAGTCAAATGTTAGTGGTAAGTTCGATGGGAGAACAAGGAAATTTGTTAGCTGCAGAGATCAAACTCTGAAGCTCCTTCTCGGTACTCTTTTAGCATCCCAACCATACTTAATAGTTGATCCTAGAGAATCTGCTAAAGTTTTCTGATATTTTTTATGATTATTAAAACCAAAAATTAACTATCCTATATGAGGAACCTAGATCCTTTACAGCTTAAATATGATTCAGCAGCTGTAGAGGATCCAATTTCTTAATCAAAATTAAACAGACAAGATAAAAATTATGATTATAATGATCATTAAGGTTAGTCTGCTGTGAATTTATTTCTTAAGTATATGCCTTTGCTAAATTGTGTAGTGCTTTCTAAATTCTAAGGAATTAGAAAAAAAACATCAAAAAAATATGAACTTGTTTGGTCAGATTCAAATATCTCCTTTTTAATGTCTAGTTGGTACTGGTTCTTGACAGAGGACAATGCTTGTTCATTTTGGACAACCATGTTGAGATTATATTCTAGAATCATATTCTTATGTACATAGCTTGAGTTTTGTTGAATTGAAGTACATTGCAGGTGGTACTTGACACCCTTAAGTAGACAGCATAGATTCTGCAGTTGCTTTTCATTTTAAGGTTTAAGCTCAAGGGCATCTTCAATTCTTTAGCCCTTTAACCTTTATAACTTTTTCTTAGCCTTAAATTGATGGTAGGTAGAATAAAACATTAAGTAGGAAGTTAATGCAAACCAAAAAGTATAATATTCTATTTTGACTGGTTTTCATTTCCACATGCCTTACTACATGTAAGTTTACTAGTTTTGTTTTAATTGGTATGTTGTTTTGTTAAAACTTAAACTTGTTCAGTACAGTTTAATATATACTTTTGAATGGTTAAGAAGCTACTTTTCATATCCAGTTAACATATTTGAGATAGTAATATCAGAAAGAGTATGCTACTGTCCTTGTGATGAAATCATAGCTACTGATACGAAAAAAGAAGCTTGAATCATATGTTTCATAGAGTCACATGTATGCAGCTTCTAATTAATCAGAAATACTCCTTTATGATTGGTGTGTATGAGCTCAATTCCAAATTATTCATCTCTTCTTTTCAATATTAACGATAAATCTTGACCAATAGATATATTATTCTCAAGAAATTATTGAATAAGTACTAAATGCACTTAGGAGTAACATTAACTGATCAATGACTTGACAAATTGTTGTAGATTGGAGAGACTTGGATTACTATTACTCCCATAATGGTACATGAGAGGGACCATTCTTGCAACATTAAGACAAAAATTGATAAAGGATGATGGAAATATTGGATTTGGGTTTATGATTTCTTGATTGAGACGTTTCCATTCATTTGAAATCATGTTAGCAACATGTGTTTGTGCTTCTTCACTTGAAATATCTTGGTGTTCATTAGTATAGCAATCAATATATGAGCCATCAAGACCATTTTGATCTCCACTCTGCATTTTATGTTAATAAATATATAATAATGTTTGTTGCAAAATGTTATAAATGAATTATTTGAGTTATTTTACCTTAGCTGCTCCTTCTAAATCATCAGAAAGACGAAGAATTGTAGCCACTGAATATATGATATTTGGAAATTCATGGTCCAAGATAGCAATAGTTTGTTCTTGAATAATGTGATTGAAGAGGAAGAATGAATGCACAAGTACAAGATGGACTCCTGTACTATCAATTCCATTCTTCAAGTATTCATCTGCCTTTGCCAAGTAACCAGAATTAAACCAATGTGCTTCTTTCAACACAGAATTTAAAAATCTCTCCCACTGTTTCACACAAATTAGTATGCTAGCTTCATTAGAAATATATATAATAATCTCTTGTTTCTAAAAATAATTTATATGGTCAAATATATCATATCATACTATATATTAACACACTTGATTAGTTTACCGATTTTTTAAGCGTGTCTATGGGGTTTAATCCATGCTTTTTGTAGACCTTTTCCGCGAATTCATTGGTAATCTTATAAATCAAACTTAAACAATTTTTCATGAAGTCTGGAAGTTTCTCTGTACCAGCCAATTCCCATCTGAATTCATACATTCAATCATTAGACTGATATATCAATATATATATGTTATGCTAAATTAAATTCATTTTATAGATAAATATGCTATACAAATTTTGTAGCAAATTATAAATCTCACTTAATTTTATAAACCTTATATATGTGTATTAGAAATTACTTTTAATAAAATTTGGTTTATAAAGAAAATATATATATACCTTTTAGCAGCGTCCGTAAATAGAGTAAGTTGATCTAATGTCCCATGAACATCAAAAATATCATCAACAACATAAATTAGAGAGATAACTTTGGTGAGTTCAATCCTTTGCTCTGAAAAGTTTGGATCTGTAAAGCATGTCATGGGCCACATGTACCATTTGAGTGGTTGATACATAACAAACTTGGGCTCCTTGGACATTCCTATGTCTTCTTTCCACCATCTATTTTGATTTTAATATAAAAAATATTTAATTGTAATATAAAAAGAAATAAGTAAAATAACAACTTTTTTTAGTTAGGGAACTAACTTGGAAACTTCAATGATCTCATTTTGATTCATGATTCTAACTATGTTGGAATTGATATTAGCAAGCTCCTCTAAACAAGTCCATTCATTATTGGCCTTCAAACCACTTAGGAATATGTTATTATTGTCCATGAACCTTGACAAGCCATAGTGAAGTGGATATTGAAGAGTGTTTGCAACATAAATAGCTTCATTGCAATTCTGATTTCTTGACAACCATGTATGAAGAAGCTCACTACTAAAATTCCCTATATCGTTTAGAATATCTTCTCCTTCCATACTTAGTTGAGATGCTTCGTACATAGCAATGAGACCCTTCATATCATTGCCATATTTTTCTCTAAAATTTCTTTTGTTACACATCAAGCTGTCAAATAAATCTGCTCATCCATTACAGTTGGTGATTAGTAACTAACTTCTTCAATATATATATAGTTACTATTTAATTCTAATTTCTATTAGGGGTGTCAATAGCGATCTATTCATTAATCCATATTGATCCGATCAATCCCTTCATTTTATAGTAGAATAAATAATGATGCATCAAAGTTTTTTCTAAATCCAAATGATTGATTTAAATAATAATACAAATTCAAAGGATTAAAATAATAAATATATAATTTACTTATAATATTATTTTAAAAATGTAATATATATTTTTATTAAATAAAATGCTCCACGCATGCCACCATAAGTGGCGGCTGGCCGCCACTCTATGCCATCACATCTCTGCCGCTGGCCACCACCAGCCTGATCTATAGGCGGCATCCGACCACCACTTCTAACAATTCTTATTAAAACTATTAATAAATAAATAATTTAAATAATTGATAATATTTGAATTTTTTATTTTAAATAATAAAAATTATTATTTTATAATTTATTTTTATGGATAGGTTGAATATCCATTCATTGAAAAAATATGGTGAAATTATTGAATAGTTTTATTTTGAGTGAATGGAATGAATGCTTTGATCCATCAATTACAATCAATATGTCCATCCATTTTTCCATCCCTAATTTCTATTATTGGCAAGTATGCAATATTTAGTATTTTAATGATGCATATTGTTTATATTACTTAAATATTTTGCACATTACAAATTTTTATTTTATGTGTGCTATGTATAACAATTTAATAAGAGGAAGAAAAAAGTGAGTAAATCCATCAAACACTTGAAGAATCATAACAGCATATATTACTTCTATTTATTTTTTGAAGAATGAAAATAATCTAACCTGGATTAACATAATGGCCTCCTTGTCTTAGTAAGCGAAATGTAAGTGCAACATCATATAGTTCATGGCTATTGACAAACTCAATGGGATTAATGTTGTTCAATATCAAATATTGTTTTTCAATCTCCTCAGCAAAGTGGTGTTCAATTCCAAGCCTTTGGATGATGTCAATCATATACAAACTCTCCATTGGATCCTCACTACAAGCAAATTTTTTATATACTTTCTTGGCTTCCTCCAAAATCAAAGCTTGTTTGACATAGATAACATCCTAAAATGTAAGTCAGTTTTAATTAACATTGAATATTAAAAGATGTTATAATATTAGAACATTGTATATTTATTTGTTCTTTAACACACTTACCATGTTGGAATTTTTCTTTGCTGGTGTTAGCTTAACTTAGGTGGTTGTAACTTGTGCAATGATTTAATTTAGGAGGATATATATTTTGATGAGATGGGAACAATATATGTGGAGCTATTTATAACTTAATGATGCATAACATATTTTAACGTTTTTAAAGATTCTAAAACATTGACAAGACAATGAGTTCCTAAAATAAAAAAGTAACTCATATAGAAAAGATAATATTTTCAGTTGGCTATTTATTCCGTAGGTATAAGGTGCAAATGTAAAATTTTAGAATGGTTAATAAAAAATTAAAGATATCATTCTAATTTTACAAAATTTATACTATAAAATATTTGAGACACTCTTTAATCGGAGCATGTGATTATATTGATTGTCGGTAGGGATGAGAATATGTCCGGCCGAACGACATGGGTTTACGGTTCTAGGCTACGTCATGTCAGAATCCTTTCTTAAACAGATAAGACCAAGACTTCTAAAAAAGTCTATTTAGTTAAAAATGTCACACTATAAACTACATAATAAGTCTTTTAGGCTTATTAGGCGGTTTATTTAAATAAATATAAATAATATTTTTTTTTACTACTATAATTATTATATTACTTTGATTTTTTTGTTATATATTCAACTTTTAGTAATTTACGCATATTAACTTCATTTAGTTTTTGACATATTTAAATATATTATTATAAAATATAATTTAAGTAGGATGTATATAAAATCATATTCTTCAAATTGTGATGTTAAATATCAAATAAAACTTAATTACATTGACATATTAACTGATTAATCTATTTAAAAAATATTTTTATTACTTATTTAAAAATATTAAAATGAAATAGACATTTAAATATGCTAACAAACTATCAAACACAAGCTTAAAAAGAAAATATATGACATGTCACGCGTGAAACTTACCCTTTAATTTTTTATGGTCCAAAACTAAGCTCCTACCTTAAACTTGGCGGTACTATGCACAATTATTATATTGTGTATAAAATCATGTATATAAAATCATATTCTTCAAATTGTGATGTTAAATATCAAATAAAACTTAATTACATTGACATATTAACTGATTAATCTATTTAAAATTTTTTTTATTACTTATTTAAAAATATTAAAATGAAATAGACATTTAAATATGCTAACAAACTATCAAACACAAGCCTAAAAAGAAAATATATGACATGTCACGCGTGAAACTTACCCTTTAATTTTGTATGGTCCAAAACTAAGCTCCTACCTTAAACTTGGCGGTACTATGCACAATTATTATGTTGCGTATAAAATCATGTATATAAAATCATATTCTTCAAATTGTGATGTTAAATATCAAATAAAACTTAATTACATTCACATATTAACTGATTAATCTATTTAAAAATATTTTTATTACTTATTTAAAAATATTAAAATGAAATAGACATTTAAATATGCTAACAAACTATCAAACACAAACCTAAAAAGAAAATATATGACATATCACGCGTGAAACTTACCCTTTAATTTTGTATGGTCCAAAACTAAGCTCCTACCTTAAACTTGATCCAAAACTCAGCTCCTACCTTAAACTTGGCGGTACTATGCACAATTATTATGTTGTGTGAGCACGACACGTTTTTATTTCCCACATTTCTTTTGTGTACCATCAATTATTTCCCACATTTTTTTGTATACCATCAATTCACGGCCACCATTAATTTACAAGTTGTGGAAATGGATAAGTTAAATTAGATAGTTGAAGTTTGTCCACATGATACTAGAAAAATAAATCATTTATGAAAATAAAAACTAGATAGCACCCACAGTCTCTTAATTTAATTTTAGTTGATATTTTAATTTTTAATTTTTTTTTTTGATTTGGTCCTTTATTTTAATTTAAGTGACAATTTGATCTTTTATGTTTTAAAATGTTAACAATGTTATCATTTTTTTATAAAAATTCAAAAAAAAATCTTCAAAAATTTCAAACAAAATCTTTAAAAAAAAATAAGGATGTAGGTAGTATTTTTGAAATATTTATTCACATAAAGATATCTTACAACATGTACAACTGATGTAATTTATATATATAAAAATTATTTTAAGATCTTTGCTATATACAACTATTTGAGTGTCCAAACAAATATGATTTGTATGTATAATAACTATTTTAGCACATTTTCTAATTGCGATATAATTTTCATGACTAGATTGATATAAATTTTATTAGTCAAATAAGTCAGACAATCAAAGAAATACTTGTTTTAATTAAAATTGAGACTTTTGTTAATTAATGTATTAATCAGGTAAGTTTTTGAATAAGCTATATATGTGAGGTCCAAATTTCTTGCTTGAAATAAGAGGAAGATACAACACGGTACATAAATGTACAAAAATAGACATAACAACTTCAAATAAATTATTTGTTGGAAAAAATTTACTAACAAATTATTTAAACTAGAATGTTCAGAATTATGAAACATATAAAATTATGAAAGATATAGAATAATCAAACTTAGTTCATTTATCTTATGTTTTTCTTTTCACCGCAAACTTTTGTATCAATTCCTTATTTTCATTTTTCTTCATCATCTGAACTTTTTGAAAAAGAGTAGAGTTAGCATACATAATCTTGAGTATAATAATTTTATTTGACATCGTAAATATCTTATTTTTTAAATATCTTATTTTCTTTGATTTGAGCTAACATACCTAATCTTGACAGTGTAAAAAACATTACAGAAAAAAACTATGATACAAAAATTTCAAATCAAACACAAAAATTAAACAAAATATTTCAAAATAACACACACAAATATTAAACAATAAAGAAGATGAAGATAAGGACACTTTTCCTCCAACAACAACAATTAAGCTTAATTTTGTTTGTTAAGTTGATTGAATATATGCAATATTTGTTGAATCAAATATGCAATGCAGATCTTAAAAGATGACTTAATCAGATTTTACTTTTTTTTTGAAGTTGATGTAATTGGAGTTTGAGATGATGGGGGTGGATTTGTGGAAATAAAATAGAATGTTAGGAGTTTAAGGAAGGTCAAAAAAACAACAATTAATAAATGCATAATATGTTTGAAATTAAGTGTAATTAATATTATGTTTGGATTTGAAGAGACGTGTAATTAATTGAAAAATGCATTAAACGATAAAAATGAAACAATAAAATAATTATCATAAAATTGCTTTGGAGAAATACAGTAGAGAGAAAAGAAAATAATTGTTTTTAAGTAGATAATTCAGCATATAGTAGGAGATGACATAATTGTAATTATGTAATATGTAAAATGCTGATGTGTTATGATGAAAACTCGGGAGACTATTTTAATATATATTATAATAGATTTGCTTTGTATGAGACAATATATATTGCCTATGTGAACATTTAAGATATTTAGAACCTAATTAACAATAGTAAATATACAGCTCGTGGTTTAGTCCCTAGAATAAAGAAAGTACTGAAATAGTCCTCAAGAATTAGAATCTAGATACGAGGATCACGTTATAGCTAGTCCCTCTAACGACTTTCATCCAAAAATGAATGTTCAAGTTGCTGATACGTACCATTAAGTTGTTGAATATGAATATGAGAGATGAATATTTTTCATTTGTAAACTATAATTTTGATATTTGATATTTGAATAGGGACGAGAATAGATCAGACTAATCGACAGAGACCTACAGACTACAACCTAGTCTACATCAGGCTCAAGTCAGACTGGACTTTTTTGTTAAACAAATAAAACCAATGCTTCAAAAAAAAAAAAACTTATATAGTTAAAAAGATCAGGATATAGACCAAATAATAAACCTTTTAGGTCTACTTAATTAAATATAAATAATATTTTTTTACTACTATAATTATCATATTAAATTTTGATTTTTTTTGTTATATATTCAACTTTTAGTAATTTACGTATATTAACTTTATTTAGTTTTTGACATATTTAAATATATTATTATAAAATATAATTTAAGTATAATGTATATAAAATTATATTCTTCGAAATATGATATTAAATATCAAAATAAAACTTAATTTCATTGACATATTAACTCGTTAATCTATTTAAAGATATGTTTGATTACTTATTCAAAAATGTTAAAATAAAATAGACATTTTAAATAGGCTAACAGACAAACCACATGCCAGACTTAGGTCTTGATAGATGTAAAAAATAAGTCTATGACAGACCGTAGGTCAGACTTAAGTCTATAATTTTTTTATTGGTTAGGCTCAAGTCTAGCAAAGTCTAGCTAAGTCCAATCTATTCCTACCCCTAATTTGAAGGTAAAGTATCATTCTAATCTTTGAAGGTGTAGGGTGTTGTTTATTTGGTTTTTGTTTCAGTTAAAAATTTAAATTAATCATTGAATCATCAAAATAGTCTTTGAAAAATACAACTTATTATTATAAAAAAAATTATTGTCAAAATTGTCCATGACCATTATAACGTCATAAAATAAACTGATTGATACATTGATGATTTGATGACTAATAGTACATCAATAAAAATATATGAATTTTTATATATAATTTAACTAACAGTTTAATTGTTCAATTCACAATAAAAAATAAAAAGTCAAAAATTATGTTTCGTGTCAACAACGAATTAACTTAAATACAGAGATAATTTTATATTAAGAAAATCAACAATTTCATCCGCAATGAAATAATGAAGGAAAATAGAGTCCTCACATGTACAACTACAGTTACTCTACCATTTTATAAGTACCCTTGTTTCAGAGTTTTGAAGTGAGTTATTTAATTTTTGAGTTGCAAAATACTATTATAGCTCGTTTGATGCGCATAATAGGATAAAAATATGATAACATATATAAAACTTGATAAAGACATAACAAGATAATGACGTGATAAACATTATCATATCATGTATTTGATACACATATGATAACAATAGGATAATAATATTTTATTTTGTCATTAATTTAGTAAATATCTGATATCTAGTCACGGCAAGATATAATATATATTATATTTAAATAAAAAATTACTATTGTGAACAATTATGTATTAGTTTTGAAAAAATTAATTTATTATATTTAAAATATTATAAATTAATAAAAAAGTAATTAAGTAATGAAATAATTTTATTTTCAAAACTATCCATTGACACTACTAAATAAACGATTTCAATTTTAAAAAGATATTGAGTAACCAAATAATTATATTTTATTTGTTAGAATGTAAATAAAAATATGATATATATTATATATAAATGGCAAAAATACCCTTATAAATAAATTATATTTATTTTAAAATGTCAATTAATTTTCATATTTTTACAATTTTGAATATTAATTTGTTAAATTATATAAAAAAAGACAAAACTACCTTTGTGATAAAAATCATAAATATTTTTTAAATTAATTATCAATATTTCATTTTTAAGTTTAATATCAAATTCTATTAGTTATTTTTATATTTATATTTGATTAGATTTATATTTTTATATTTTAGATTATAATTTATAAAGTTTATATTTTTGCATTTTAATATATTTCAATTTTATATTTTATAAGGGTAGTTGAATAAATTATTGTTCTTATTATATCTTGATGGTTTGTAACCCAATTTATATTCAAAATATAAATTTCAACTAGAAAGACATGATAAGATAGAGTTCTTGATTAACTTATTATATTTTGTTGATTTATCAAACACAAAATCTAGATATGATATGATAACTTGTGTTTATGATGTCTCTTATCTTGTCAACGACACCTTAGACCAATTTGATGGACATGATAAGAGACATATTATAAATAAGTTATCATATCATGTATGAATGTATTGTTTGATGAATCAACATGATTTAATAAATTAATCCACAATTCTATCATATCATGTCTCTCTAGTTGAAATTTATATCTTAAATATAATGTTTATTTTGTCAGTATTTTATCATATATTATCTTATTTTTATCCAACTTTACATCATATTATGTCTCTATTTTATCATGTGCATCAAACGGACCCTTAAAATAAATGTTAAATATTTTGTACAAATATTTTAAAATTTTAAATTATTAAAAAAAATTAAGTAAAATAAATAATTTTTAAACATTATATTTAAATATTTTAATATATAGATAAAGTAAACTTATTTTTAATATTTTAATATATAAATAAAATTAATTACAATAATAATGACATAAAAAATATTGTATTCAACTCACAAATGTCATGTCCTTAATAAGAGTTCTACATCATAAAAATAGTGGAGATCAAAAATCCCAAGAGTTAGTTAATAGAGACTAGAAAACCGATTTTAGAAATGAGACGACTAAAAGTTCATTTTGAATAAAATAAGGACAAAAGTACATTTAAACTCGAAAAGAATTAAAAATAAATATTACATATTAAAGTTGCAAAATCTTATAAATAGTCTTTTTTAATAGATTTTAAGAAGCCTTTTATCTTTTCCTATATACAAATATAAACATAATTTATATATAGTTATTCAAAAATATATTTTCTTTTAGACAGAATCTATATATAGTTATTTAAAAATATATTTGTTTTTCGACACATAAATATTTGAGTATATTGTAAAACAAAAATTACCTTATTTTAAATTACATGTTATTTTATATTCACTAATCGATAAGTCACTGTTAGAGTCGTGGCCTGATATTTCTGCTACTGCTTTGTATAGTTAACCACCCAAGACTTCTTATCTGCACATAAAATATTTGTACACCTTTAATTCTGGAAGACTAATTATGGCTACACAAAATTCAGAGTGAAAACATGAAAAATAATAATCATGAACAGAATTTTGGCAAGTATATAGTATTGTTCATAGTATGAATCCCTGACTTCTTTACACAAGCCAGATGGGTCCCACTCTCCATTCCTTCCAAATCTCCAAATTTCCTTAGCTCTTCACCATCATAAGTTCTCTTTTCAACATCCTCTTTCACATCTATGTTCTTGAAGCTTTTACCAAACATAGAGTCAAAGAAGTTTTTCAAATGATCATTTTCCTGAAGTAATGTTTTCATTCTACTCTGTCTAGTGACATGAGCTCTTGGTTTTGTTTCCGAAGGAAATATCAAGTTTCTAGTAAGATGTCTCAAAACATCTGGTGACAGCTTCTCATGATTCAATACACAACAGATATTCATCTTTTCCTTTTCATCTATTCCTGCATGAACCTGTGAATCTTTATCAGTAAAACTCTCAAATATGAAACAGAATTGATATAACACAAGAAGTAGATAAAATAAAATAGCTTGATCAATAAATAATTTTAAAAATGTATATCTCAAGTAGCATTTTTATGCCAAAATGGATTTTAGAAAAAAGTCGACAATTGTGATTCAGGCCGCACAATCATAGTTTTTGGTGTGTCAACCACCATGAAGTTGCATCAGTCGCATTTGACCTTAATTCTAAGTAATATCAAACATCATAAAAATACTGTGACTGTGATTTAAAACCTTTTATGTACAATGGAAACAAGGAAGATTAGTTAAATACTAGTTTACCTTTAGATACATGTCCATGGCTAGGTATAATTGATCATGTGATTCCCTCACATTATCTGGTAGTACTGTAATCAATGCTTCAAATTCAGAAGATTTGAGATAAGGATCAGGAGCAACTTCCACAAGAAACAAATCCATCATTTTAACAACTCTCTTAACTCGGTTCAAACATACCTCAAAACTTCCTCCTAACAAAAAAATATGCATGACCCTTAACACAAAATCAACATCATATGCATGATCCTTCCCATGTGGAGATGGAACAAGTAGATAATCAATATTTACTTGATCAAGCAGAGGGCCTATAAGACTTTCTATATTGTTTCTAAAAAATTTGCTTGCTTTCAAACTAATCGCGATTCGATTAAGATTGAATAAATCCTTGCAAGAAATTGATTCTATATCAAGCAATGAAAGAAGATTGATTATAACCTTAATTGTCTCAATCTTTTCACCTTGTGAAGCACCAACACAACTCAAGTTGTGATAGTAGAATAAAAACTTGGAGACTACACAATGATCAAAATCATGAGATATCATTGTTCTTATGATCTTGTCCAACAAATCAATATTCAAGAACAAAAGATGTTCAAACCACCATGTTGTTCCAAAGCAGTTATTATTTCTCCAACTGTTGTTACTGCTAGTAGTGTCACAAGAGTTTTGGAAGCTGGATCTGTTGGAAGAACATGTGTATGGACTTGTAACAATGCATGGAGAAGTTAACCTTTCTATCAATTGATCCACAATTTTGTCTAGAATTGATAAGTAACTTTTGGAAGGAAATAATTCTTGACATTGTTTCAATGCTTCCAAGAGCTCAAACCAAGTCCAGAAATGAATTCCTTCAAGAAAAATTTCAATATGAGGCTTCAAGCTTGGTGTTCCAAGATTCTCACATTCCATTTCCAAAAACTGAGGAGAAGAACAACATAGCATGGACACATTGGATGGAGTTAAATCCATGCTGATACTATTGTAGTGAGGACTAATTATGAACTCAAAAGCATGTGCACCACCTGGAAAGTCACCAAATATAATTTTCATTTAAGAGGAAACTAGGCCCTTTTATATGTATAGTGTCGTTATAAGCATGAATGTATCCCAGTAAAAAAATTATTTTCTAAAGCATCTTTTTCTAATTAGTTTAATTCTCAAATGTGTCTAATAATAATTAGTTTAATCCTCGAATTTCTCTTTCATTTGTCAGTTTGACTCATAAAACTATCGGTAAAAGACAAATGAATGAGATTTTTAAAATTTTATTGTATTTATAAACTATAAAGATTTTGTCTCCCACATTTAGAGACTAAAATGACCATTTATCCGAAAAATAATTAATGGACACCACCAACCCAACAAAAATATCAAATTTATCATGGAATTAAACTGTATAAAATTAAGTAAACAAGAAAATCTGAAGGAATTTGAAACAATATAATCATGGGGGGGTCATGGTTTGAAAGAAAAGAAAACATTAACAATGCAAATCGTGGAATCCATAATGATGAAGGGTTTAGCAAGCAAGGTCCACTTGTGACATGCCTACAATATTTTAATCATGGTGTAATGAAATGTTAAGTGTGATCACAACTTATCATTTTGTTGGAAGCAAATAACGTAATAACTAATCTTTTCATTAGAAACTAAAGAAGAGTTTTACCTTGTTTACAATGAATGTGTTTTCTCCTCAAGTTTACATAAAGTTCCCATTCTTACTAAATATAACAAGTACTAATATTTACATGTATTTAAAATATAACATTTGAGGAATAGGAAGTTTGTGGGGCATGAGAATGTCATGTGAATGATGAAAAACCAATGAGTAAAGGGAAGTTCATGGGAACATGTATGTAAAGAATCTTCAGCTACAAGAGAAGAATGATGTGAATAGAAAAGGTGTTGTTTTATATACCATTCTGATTTAATTAATTGGTCAGAACAATACTGAAATATTTTTATTTACCTTTTATCATATATTTTTTTGTTAGTAAAGATATAGCCATTACAATAAACTACTTTAAGTGGGGCATCACTCCATTAATTCTTTTTTTAGAGAATTTTAATTAATTTTTTTGGGACCAACTAATAAAAAAAATACATAGGGGGAGTCTCAATGTTCGCATCACTCCATTAATTAATTTTTTGGGACCTAATAAAAAAGGAGATTTGGTGGGAGACCAGTGTTTTTAGAGCATCTATGATACAATTTCTCTATTTTGGAGTTTAACCCGCGTATACACATAATTTATTTTTTAATTATAATACTTAATAAATATTATTTTCATCTAAGAAAATTATTAAATGAATTTCACAAATAATTTTATGTTATTATATTTTAATAGTATTTAATTATTTTAAAATAATTTTTTGAGTCACACTTATAATAGCACCCTCTCTATAAACACCGATTTTTCTTACACCACATTTTAAAGATGCTATTATGCTTATTAGGCACATTGTGGATGGCTTTAGAAACATGTAGAACACAAAATTTTGACCATGCGCATCAATCATGGTAATTATGGTATTCCTAATAGCACAAAAAAAATTCATAATTCAAAGTGACCAATGTAGCACTTCCCTTTTTCCGTTACTCATGCCACCAAATTTTTGTATTGTTTACCAATCCAGTGAGTGGACATTCAATGGATCGCAGTGTGAAGGAATGATAAAATCAACACAATTTTGCTTTTGGGAGAAAAGAAATTTGACTCAATATTCAAGAGGCCGTTATCGGTGACAAGCTGGCATTGACTTAGCTTATAATTTTGGTAACTAATTGACCAATTTGGAGGAGCATTTCGAATAGTTTATTTAGTTGTCTTAGATTAATTATTTCTAAAGATGTAAAATCATAAAGTACTTTGAACATTTTGTAATCAAGGTGAAGCCAAATATATAAATAGTAGTAAAAAGTCTGAACATTTTGTGCTGTATTATTATGATGTCATGTGCCTAAATACTCAACTTGGATTGCTATTGGCTCATGAGCTGGTATTTTTTATTTCTAAACCTTAACACCAATTAGTATTATTGACCCAAAAAAACAGCAATTAGTATTTAGTAATGTGAATCATAGCTGTCAGCACTCTTTTTGGCCGACAGGAAAAGCGACCAACACGTTTTTAGTGACAGAAACATTGCTCATGGGTACCCTTAGGTTATACTAGTATACAGAACATCTTATGGGTGCTTCCCTCCAATGTGGATGATATTACTTCGGTTCTAAAAGCCAGATTGTATGGCCAGTCATACCTTGGAGGTGAATTTACTGCTGAAGATATCTATGAAACTCTCCACCCTTAAAACAAATTCACTGTAGTTGCAATCGTATCATATATGGTTCCAATCTTATCGAATGTCCCCTACAAACAAGATAATTTCAGAAAAGGGTTCCTAGGATGTATAGCATAAAATATGAAAAACATGAGGTTTCGGACATGCCATAAACAATAGGTAAATCCAAACTTGTACAATGTTAAAAAATATATATGCCAGTAACCAGTCATCAAAATTAACATATAATGTATCTAAGAAATGGCTTCCTGCCCGTATCATACATTAAAAATTACTGAGATAAACTCTGTATACATATGACACAAATATTGTAACCGAAGACGGTATTTGGATTTCATGTCACCTATACTTGAGGGTGGGGGGATTAGCAACAAAAATTTCAATAATTATATTTGAAATATCAAAGAATTTTCAGTTTGCCCTTGGAAATAGAATCCTTGACAAGCTCCATGTGGCATGAAGCTTTCTGTGCTCCAATCAACCCAGAACAAGAGCCACTGGACCCTAAAGTGATAGCAAAGTAAAGATAAACAGTACAGAGGATTGTAAGGAGCACAAGAGCGAATAAGAGGAAGCGATGCCTCTGGAAGAGTGTCGACCAACTACCAAGTCCATCCTTAGCAAATTGTCTCCTGAAAGATGGAGACTTCAATCGAGGAGAAGACGACAGAATGGTGTCAAGAACCATGACTTCTACAATAACCTTCTTATGTCCACCCGAAGCTGCAAACCATGCAATAAACAATAGTTAAGATATGATTCTATGAAAATTATATGAAAAACTTAAAATGTGACATATCACGCTTATCAACCTCTTTCTACATAACCACACACACATCAGAGCAAGTTTTTTTACTTAACAGAAAACACTATATAGAGTTTTGACATCAATTATTTTAACAGTTGACTTTTAATGCCCAAATGAATCGCAATTACTTGGTGAGAATGAAAATTAATAATCAGTGTTGTCAAATAATTGCTGTAAGTTTGTTACGGCGTTTTGGCATGGCAGAATTTGAACATCCCGTTATTGTTCTACCATACGCGATTTATTACAAAGTATTGTCCAATTAGGGCTAGAGCAATGCAATAGCACTATAGTTTAGCGAAATTTAAACACCCTTATTTTCTGCAATGGAACATATTGATAATAACTAATTGACATAAGGAATAAATCAAACCATAAGTACACATTCAAACATGCAAATTGCAAAACCCAGAGAAATATGATTTAACCAAACAACCTCTAGAAAACCAGATAACAATCCATATTTCATTTGAATAAAGAGGTTGTCCGCAACAACAATTGTGACTGAAATGCTAAGTTTTTTTAACGTTTCTGAAACCACAATTACAGCTTTATTATATCACAATTTCTGCAAAATTCCTTTAACTCCAACATGAGCTACTAATGTTTTAAGAAACAAGAAACGAGGATCTTATAATCGATGGACAAAATAAACTTTTCCTTATTTTTTTTCTTCTTCTCTAAATGCAAGAAGCACATAATTCATAATAAATCAGCAGCTAAAAAATCACAAGAAATCATGTAATAAAATTGCAAGAATTCGATGATAAAAAAAAAAAAAACACGCATTATCTTTGTTGCAATTGATCCGATCTGTGGCTCTGGAATAGTAAATAAAATAAAATAAAAAATAAAGAAAAACAAATGAGAATGAAAAGAATAGAGTGATTAGAGATGAATAATAAAGGTATACCTAGAGAAGGTTCAATGAAATCAGATTAGTGAGAATAGTAATTAATTAGAAAAGAGGCACAGATCTGATTTATTAATCAAGAGAGAGAGAGAGAGAGAGAGAGATGATGCATACCCTATTCCGTTAGGTTGCGTTAAGAAAAAGGATGGTTGTGTGTGGATAAGAAAAGCAAAGTGACGCAACGAAGAAGAAACCAGTCATCAAAATTAACATATAATGTATCTAAGAAATGGCTTCCTGCCCGTATCATACATTAAAAATTACTGAGATAAACTCTGTATACATATGACACAAATATTGTAACCGAAGACGGTATTTGGATTTCATGTCACCTATACTTGAGGGTGGGGGGATTAGCAACAAAAATTTCAATAATTATATTTGAAATATCAAAGAATTTTCAGTTTGCCCTTGGAAATAGAATCCTTGACAAGCTCCATGTGGCATGAAGCTTTCTGTGCTCCAATCAACCCAGAACAAGAGCCACTGGACCCTAAAGTGATAGCAAAGTAAAGATAAACAGTACAGAGGATTGTAAGGAGCACAAGAGCGAATAAGAGGAAGCGATGCCTCTGGAAGAGTGTCGACCAACTACCAAGTCCATCCTTAGCAAATTGTCTCCTGAAAGATGGAGACTTCAATCGAGGAGAAGACGACAGAATGGTGTCAAGAACCATGACTTCTACAATAACCTTCTTATGTCCACCCGAAGCTGCAAACCATGCAATAAACAATAGTTAAGATATGATTCTATGAAAATTATATGAAAAACTTAAAATGTGACATATCACGCTTATCAACCTCTTTCTACATAACCACACACACATCAGAGCAAGTTTTTTTACTTAACAGAAAACACTATATAGAGTTTTGACATCAATTATTTTAACAGTTGACTTTTAATGCCCAAATGAATCGCAATTACTTGGTGAGAATGAAAATTAATAATCAGTGTTGTCAAATAATTGCTGTAAGTTTGTTACGGCGTTTTGGCATGGCAGAATTTGAACATCCCGTTATTGTTCTACCATACGCGATTTATTACAAAGTATTGTCCAATTAGGGCTAGAGCAATGCAATAGCACTATAGTTTAGCGAAATTTAAACACCCTTATTTTCTGCAATGGAACATATTGATAATAACTAATTGACATAAGGAATAAATCAAACCATAAGTACACATTCAAACATGCAAATTGCAAAACCCAGAGAAATATGATTTAACCAAACAACCTCTAGAAAACCAGATAACAATCCATATTTCATTTGAATAAAGAGGTTGTCCGCAACAACAATTGTGACTGAAATGCTAAGTTTTTTTAACGTTTCTGAAACCACAATTACAGCTTTATTATATCACAATTTCTGCAAAATTCCTTTAACTCCAACATGAGCTACTAATGTTTTAAGAAACAAGAAACGAGGATCTTATAATCGATGGACAAAATAAACTTTTCCTTATTTTTTTTCTTCTTCTCTAAATGCAAGAAGCACATAATTCATAATAAATCAGCAGCTAAAAAATCACAAGAAATCATGTAATAAAATTGCAAGAATTCGATGATAAAAAAAAAAAAAACACGCATTATCTTTGTTGCAATTGATCCGATCTGTGGCTCTGGAATAGTAAATAAAATAAAATAAAAAATAAAGAAAAACAAATGAGAATGAAAAGAATAGAGTGATTAGAGATGAATAATAAAGGTATACCTAGAGAAGGTTCAATGAAATCAGATTAGTGAGAATAGTAATTAATTAGAAAAGAGGCACAGATCTGATTTATTAATCAAGAGAGAGAGAGAGAGAGAGAGAGATGATGCATACCCTATTCCGTTAGGTTGCGTTAAGAAAAAGGATGGTTGTGTGTGGATAAGAAAAGCAAAGTGACGCAACGAAGAAGAATATGGAATGCGACTTTGGGGAACTCAAAGCTCGTTCGTTCGCCACCCAAAAGGATGTTTTTTATTTAACTTCACCGCTCGCATTAGATAAACAAACCTTCGCCCAATTACGCGTCACAAACTCTATTCTCCGACTCTATTATTAATCATCCTATTTTCTCTCTTTTTTTATTATATATATTTAATAATATAAATCATCAAAACTTCGACACACGTCGTTATGTTTATATACCTTTATTTATAGAAAATTCTTGTGTATATTTTCAAATTAAATTATTAAAAGCCGAATCATATGTCAGTTTAATTATATTTTAGATTTAATATTATTAAATTTATTTTTTTTTTGAAATAATATATTTTTTATAATTTTGAAAATTATTTATTCAATTAATAAGGTTTAATGTTTAATAGTAATGTCTTTGTGAATAAATTAAAAAAAATTATTAGTTAAAATATTTATAGTACTAATACATACCTTTTTTTATATAATATCGTATAATAGACTTAAGTTTTTTTAAAAATTAATAAAATATAGTAGAATGGAGTGTAACTAATAAAATTCTATCCTTTGAATATTTAGAATATAGGTGGAATGGAGTGAGACATGATTAAATAATATTTTATTCCATTGTTAAATATCCAAATAATAAAATGAATACTTTATTACATTCAATTCTATTCATTTTCACTTCACTTTATTTCCTTCCGTTTTCCTTATTTAAAAAATATTCAAATAGAGCCTTAGATCAATTGTTGAAGTTGTGGAAGTTCAACCAAACAATTTCTCAAAAGTAATGATATGCATGTTCACTCTACGACTATCAAATAAATTTGTATTTAAGAGTTACATATTTTAGAATTAGAATAAAAGACATGTACTTTAACATGCCTTATGTGCCATTTTATAAGATGCTCTTTAGAGTTTCAATAAACAATTTGTTAGAGTTGATAAGTTGTATTTGTTGTGATTTACAATCTTTTAGGCTTGATTTAGGATGTGTGTCCTATAATGATATCTGATGACCATTACCATCATATGGTTTAGATTCATACCATCACATTATAGTAACTATTATTATCATGTGGAGATGAAAAAATTTCTACGCGAATTCCGAAGATCTCTCACTTCAAATCCTCTTTAATATGCTCCAATCCCCTAATTAATTGGTTGTTTGATCTTAGACTCAATTTCGAGCATATTGGACTCATATTACGTTTTTCCTTTTTAACAAACGAAGTTTATTAACAATTTCTAAATTTGTGGTCCTTTGCGTTTGTTAACAATTTCTAAATTTGTGGTCCTTTGCATCTAGTTAGTTATAAATTGCCTACTCATATTACTTTTTTATTTTAACAAATGTTACAACCTAGTTGTATTCCTTAATTCTTTTTTTGTGAAATAAATTTCAGGTGAGATCCTTGTACCATATGACATGAATCCTAAAAAGAAATATATTCATGTCTTTATTTTTTTCTCCTTATCAATTGGATTAGTCTATTTTGGCTGTAATATAGTACCTTTTGTTGTTGTTGCAATATAGTACTCTTTAAACACATTTTTAAGGGTATTTTATTTTCTTGATTACAGTTCATGAGTTATGTTAAATCAAATTTATTTTAATTTTTATAATTTATTGAACTTCTTTAATACTAATTAGTAAAATCCATGTTGCAAAGTATGTGTTAGTGAATATTTTTTATAGCCCTCATTTGTATCTATATACAATCCATCCATTCAAACTCTCTCTTTTCTATTTTTAATATATGTTAAAAAAATATGTTAAAATTACATTGTAGGTCCTTCAAGTTTTATTAAATTTTCAACTAGACCTTATATTATGTACTTCTAAAATAAATTTAATTACTGTGCACAAACAAAATAAAAAAGTTATTTTAAAAAATATTTGCTTAAATATCTATATTGTGAGATATATTTAAATATGTGTAAGAAATATTTTACACCATCACAAATTCCCACAAAAATTTAATATTTGTGTAAAACTTGTATGTAGAACTTCTTGGTTCTTACCCTCCTGTTTCAACCAACCAAAAACTTAGAAATATTTATTAGACAATCAAATAAAAAATTGTATAAAAAAATTGCCAACAAGCATCCAGTGTGTTTTATAGAACATAATCATAAACTTAATTAACATTTGGCCTACCAGATATTGCAACAATTAAAGCTGTTAATCCAACCGGTGAGAATGTTGTACAACTTTAATAAATATTTTACCTAAACATCACAAGTAAATAAATAAAAAATATTTGAAAGAATAAAAAATTCAACCGCTGATTTGATATAAGACAGTTCAAATTTGTAACAGGAAATCCAATTTCATGCTACCGGTGCTTACCCTTAGACTTTAGTGGAACTTTTGAATTTCATTTTTTATTGCTTGTAGATTACCACAAAGCATGGAAGCAGAGCTTTAGGATTCAACAAATATAGTTCCTCAATATCTGAATGATTACTAATCTTTTCTGCCAAGGAATCAAATCCTGAATCAACTTTTTCTTCAAAAGGACAATGAACTCTCCCAGCTATTACTCTACACACTATAACTGATTTTCTTGTAAATGGTCTCTCATCACATAGTCTAATAGAATCAAAAGCTTTTCCACTTGTAGAAGTTGTGTAAACACCTAATGCACCTTGAAATTCCTTGTTAGTAGAGAAACCATGCCTTAGAATTTGACATACACCACAATAGTCTAAAGTGCATAGGCTATAAGAGCTATTTGTGCCAAGAGAACATGCAATGCTAGTGCCATGAAACCTTAAAAGCTCATTTCCATCAACCATGCAACGTGGATGATTCTTATGATGTAGCTTGTTGGATTTAATCTTTATCATTTCTCTATATTCCTCAAAGCATGTAAAGCTTTTTGACATGTTGTGGACTTTTAAGATACAATCAATCTGACTCAATTCAGAACTAACAGAGCTTGTTCCACTTCCACATATTGTTTCAACAATTTGCCTAGATGAATCTTCTTGAAGTTCAGCCACTGCAAAATAGTATGTTTTAATAAACTATAAGTTCCTACTAAAAAGTATTTTTTATTAAATATTTCCACTATATTAAGAAAAATATAACAATGATCATTAAATCGAGACTGAAATGTGTGGATTGCGGACTTCAAGCAATCCAAAAACCAACAAATACATATAGAAAGTGTTTTTTCTTCAAAGTAGCTTTATTAGTTTTCACATAATATGGACAGCAATTAGCTGCCATATTACAATTTTGAAATATAACAAATTAAATCATTACTGGTTCACATGCTAATTAATGCTATTATCATATTTTTGGCCAGTAACCTAAGTTGGTAGAATATTTTAAAAGCATTGGCTATGAACTTATGACATGAAAATCAGAAGCAGAATCTAAAAATTCATTGTGATGTGAAAAATTAAGACAAAAATTCATACACTAAATGCTACTAAAGATGGAGAAAAATGTTTAATCAGAACTCTATAAGTCAAAACATGTTAAATAAAACAACCAAAGCAGAAATTAAGGACAAAGAACAAGATTCAAATTCAGAAGCATCTTAAAATCAAACATGTCAATTACTCAATTCAACTAGGAAACTATTTGTCATTATTTACCTGAATGCTCAGTGATATGGTGTGTTTCAACAGCAACAAGGTTTTTCAGTTTCTCACCACATTTGTAACATATCAATATTGAAGGACCAACAGAATCCACCTGAACCAACAACCTTGTTTTATATGACACATTTGCTTCACTATAATCAAAAGGATTGGTTATCCTTGAAGATGTAGAAGCCCTTTTTGTTGTTCTATAAGAACCTTCAAAATCCTTACTACCACTATTGCTTTGACGAGAAACACAACATGGACAAATTTGACTTATTGAACCGTCATGAACAGTTTCATAGTTTATAAGATCACTAATTTCAATGTTATGTTTTGGTTTGAAACTTGATGAATTTTTTAAGTACCTCTTGCTTCCTTGGATGACACCTTGGATTTTTGAATGATCAAGTAAACTTGACTTTGTTCTTTGATTACCTTTTTTGCTCCTACATGTCTTTGGATCATGAACTTGTTTTGGGTTTGGTTTGCATTGAAGCTTTCTCTTGAGAGAAAGACAAATTTCAAGCATTTTGTCTCTTTTCCTTGTGCTCTTGAAACCTTCAAAAGGTTTTCAAAAAATTAAATATATAGAATATTTTTTTCATGTATCATTCAAAATTCCAAATGCAAAAGCAAGTATACAATCAAGGAATCTATTATTATTTTTTAATTTTTTTTGGGTGCAAATTATTGTTTTTTAATTTACATAGTTCCTTCATATGCAAGTTATTTTACAAAGAAATTCCATGTGTAACATGTTGCACATAATACATAGAGTTCATTTGACTTGCTATAAATTTAATTATTTGAAGCTCAAAAATAACTTAAGAATCTCAATAGTCAACATACAGTTATTGCTTCAAGCAATCTCTTCAATAATTTTTATAATTTAAGATTAGGAATTAGCTTCTGTATCTTTGAACAATTAACCCCATGAGGAAACCGCGAGACCAATTTTTTTTTAAAAAAAAATATTATTCGTTGTCATTAAAATTGAATTAATCAACTTGAAAAATGTAGGGGGTGACAACATTATATATAATAGAATAATCAAATAAACAATTTCATACGACTCTTTCACAATTCAGAAATTTATTAACAAAATTATCCCAAAAGTCGGTAGTCTATAATATAAAAGAGGTTCAAGCAAACAATTTGAATTCTTTAAGCCATTTCCTTCTTTAGTTAATTATTTGTATAATAATGATTAGGACTAATCCCCTTCATGTGGTTGTAAAAAAATATTATTCTTTGTACCAAAAATAATAAATTTATATCGCAATCACAGCTCTAGGTGATGTCCGCGTTCTACTATGTCTCTAGTTTAAACAGTATTGAATGTTTCTAGCTCTGAAATTATTATAAGATTAATAATAATATACTCCCAGCATTCCTAAACTTTGATAATTTAACCATCAACATATTTTTGAAAATGGTAGAGTGGCCGGTCCAAAGAATAATAAAATATATTCTGGTGATTGTTGATTGTATGAGAAACTGTTTTAAAATTCAATTAAAATGTATTTTTCAAAATTTATTTTAAAAACTTAAAACCACATTTCACAATAATAATTTAATATCACACTAGAAAAGCCATAGTAGAAAAAATTGTAGTGAGTATGAAAAAGGTAAAAAGACAATTCCTATCAAGGGATCCACGTGGTAGGGGAATACATTTATGGTAAGCCCAATAAGTCTTATCAACACCTTCAGTAATATTGGAGTTCTTAAACTTTGCCACTAAAACAAATAAAAACTCTTTAGTAGACTCAAAATGCATGTAGTAATATACAAAAATTTATAAATTGTTACATATAAGTAGTAATGAAATTGATTTATTCGAGTATAATTTTATTAGTCTCTTTTTTAATTCTATTTACATTGACTTTGTACTACTTTAATTTTGTCTGAAGAATTAAAAATTATTTTAATAATAATAATAATAATATATTTAATAAATATTTTATAATTATTATCAAAAATTTAAAATAATCATTATTTTACAAAAATAAAATAAAATAATATGAAGCCAAACAATAAGGAATTCGAATTACACCAAAATAATTCAGTATTTCTTATTTGGCATGTCAATTCATGTCAATACATTGTCGTCTGCCAACACTCAACACAACTGTCACAAATTTTCGTCGTGATTCTAAATCTCATCTTCACAAATAAATTAATGAATTAAAAGCATAATCAAATTAATAAGTAAAAATTATTAAAAGTTAACTAAAATTTATTTTTATAAATAAATAGATCTTTTAAAGTTAACATCTTCTAATTCTGGAGTTACGTAATACAAATTATATATTTTAATAGCTCTAAAAATTATTTTTATAAATAAATAGATCTAAAAATCAATTTTTTTAAAATTTAAATAATTAGATGTGTTGTTAAGACACAAGTTAAACTATTTGTTTGTTTTGAAACTCAATTAAAAAATTAAAAAAAAAAATGATAAAATATTCTTAAGAGGATTAAATTAGATGTGACATCTTTTTACTCCTTGAGTTTTGAGACACGAGTTGTACAATTCGATTGTCTTAAAATTCATATTTTTAAATAATTATTCAAATCAAACGAGTTTTTTTATGTTTGTCAAAATTAACTTTTTTAAATAACAAAATACAATTTATTTAAAAGCAATCAACACATTCACATTTTCTACTAAGAACTACGTAACTTTGATTTCTCCGTCGCACCAGGAGCTACTAGGAGCAAGATCACATTCTTGTCAAGCACGTTAATTTTTTTTTTTTTTTAATCCTACTTTAATTTAAAAATCGCGTTAAAAAAATACAAGCAATTGATATTCAAATTTAATAATAAGTAAAAATAAATATATTTAAGTTGATATAATTTTGCACAATTAATTATAGATAACCTTATTTTAACGGGTGTCGTAGGGTGCTAATACCTTTCCTACGCATAATCGACTCCGAACTCAAAATCTGTTTTCAAAGACCATTTTTATATTTTTTTTTCTCATTTTTAAGGGTTTCTCAATATTTTCTCTATTTTGAAATAAATTTTGGTGGCGACTCCATTACATTCAAAGAAATCTCGAAATTTTAGACCGCTGGTCGGAATAGTTGGGACAAAAATCTTCTAACTTTACGGTAGAAAAATCACCTACCGTTTTTCTATGTTTTTCATCTATTTCCTCTATCTTTTCCAGCACATTCATCTATTTATGTCTAAAATTACCAACAGAAGAGAAGAAGAGAAGACAAGAAGAAAAAACCATTTTGAAATGGGTTAGTTGATTTCTAAAAAGTTAATATGTTATTTCCATGCCACGATTCAATAGTGTACATAGACAATGTATACAAATATGTTGTGTGAGTCATTGTCCAAGGGAGGGGCGCAACAAACTAATGCTCCAAGATCAAATGTCAAAATCTAAAGTCATGTGTCCTTTTATAATTAACATAACTTCTCCTATATGTGATTTTTTTTATATATCTAACCTTTAACATATTTTTAATAACTACTTACACTTCATCCTCAACACACACTTATGGATGAAATTGGAAGAGAGAAAGAAAAAATACAAAAAATGTATGATCATATAGTAACCGACAACACTTAAGTCAAAATATAATTTCTAATGTAAATAGATGTTGGTTAGAAATACTTTGGATGGCCATAGTTGAAAATCACATACATGAACTTTGGTCCCTTTGCTAATGAATAAAATGATACTCTTCTTTTCGTGTCCCCCATGAAAAGAATCTAGGAAAGGGAAACACAAGAGAAGAAGAATAAAGTAAAATGTAGAAACAAATTAAAGCAGCTTTCACCCCAAGATCACAGATATATACTATTTGATCTCACATTTGACATATGAATATGATACACGCCAAACGTGGCCATAACTTTATTCTTATTCCTTAATTAATTTAGAAATGGTAGTGGTAGCTTCTGAATTCACTATTAAATAGTCAAGAACCATCAACATAATTAGTATACCTCTTTGTATCAAACATCATGGCCAAAAACTATGGCTTCATTATTTGCATACTTGTCATGGTGATGGATATTGTTGCAGGCATACTAGGAATTGAAGCAGAAAAAGCTCAAAACAAGGTACTCTGTCTCTAATTAGACATACCCTTTGGCTTCATTGTTAAGATCATCACCTTAATTAATAATAAGTTTTGTTGTTTTTTATTAATGTTTTGGGATATGATGAAAATGAATTAACAGGAGAAGCTTATGAAGATGTGGATATTTGAGTGTAGGTATCCTAGCTATCAAGCTTTTAAATTAGGACTAGCAGCTGTTATTCTGTTGTCTCTTGCTCACACAATTGCTAGCTTGCTTGGAGGCTGCATTTGTGTTTGGTCTAAAGATCAATACAGATCAGCTACAGCCAATAAACAATTATCAGTGGCTTTTCTCATTTTCTCTTGGTAAGATGTGGCAACCTTAGTTTCCTCACCCTTCATGTTCCATTAATAAGGTTGTGTTTGGAATAGCTTATGTTGACTTAGAATTAATTCTGCAAATGTTTAAAAAACTTATAAAAACACACACACACACACATTTTCAAAATATACTGAAAATTTGAGGTAGATGTGCAACATGCTAAATATTGTGTTTTTGTACAGGATTGTGTTAGCAATTGCATTCTCCATGCTGATAATAGGCACATTAGCCAATTCAAGATCAAGAAAATCTTGTGGGATGTTTAACCACAGGTTTCTATTCATAGGTGGCATTTTGTGTTTCATACATGGATTGTTTACTGTTCCCTATTATGTTTCTGCCACAGCCACTAAAAGGGAAGAAAAGAGGCAAGATAGTCTTGCCACCGCCGTAAGACGCACTTAATCATTACAATCATTTCATCTCCAAAACCAAACTGTTATAACTTATAGGTTACAGATATAGGATTTCACCAAAAACGTTGCTAATTGTTACATATGAAATGTACATTTTTTCGCCCATTTTTTCACTGATTGATTGAAGAGTTATATTTTCTGTTATTGGTAACAGTGTAATAGTTATCCACTCCTTACAATAATGTAAAATAGTTTTATGTTATCATTTAATAATAATTTATTATTTTGTCATGTAAATTTATTTTATAAAACTATTTTACACACCAATTGTATGGTTGCTGCCAAAAATATCGTGGCACGGATAACAAGGTTTCTGATATCAATCATATTTGGGTGTTTGTACTGTCTTTGAGAGCCACATGCTAAGATTAAGTTTCATCCATTTCCTTCCACTTTGAGGCCTTCAATGTGCATTTTTTTATGTTTGTATTCACGTTTGGAAGAATTAAAAGTGTGATTAAGAAGAATTAAAATTGATTTCAGTATTTTTGATAACTTTTTATTAAAATTAATTTTCCCGTAATTAATTTTAACTTTAAATTAAAATTTATAATTTTTATTTCTAAACATAATTTTATATTTAAACTTCTTATTCATTAACTTTTATATTACAATATACAAATATAAACAAATTATTATACATAAAAATTAATATTACAAAATCAATTCATTTAAAATTACTATTAGTCGTATCAAACATACACCATATTATAAATATAAGATAGATAATAATAATAATGACTAAAAGAAAAGAAAATGATAAAATGTAGTTGTTTGTGTGTGGTATCAACTCAATCCTTCTTACATTTTATTTTCTATAAAAGCAAACAAAAGGCTAAAGAGACACTCCCCAATAATTAATTCCTCCTCTGCCTTCAGGTAAGCATAACCTTTTTCGCTTAATTTGCATAATAATTCAATCTAGCTTGGTTTTTCAACCTGAATTCCAATCATTTATTTTTTGTGTGTTTCTTTTTATTATATTGAGAGCAATTTTGAACTTTGAAAGTGACCAAAGTCACCTTTAATTCACTAAAGTTAGAGGATGGTTAATTAATGTGTTTGCAGGAGTATAAAGTGTAAAATGGCTTCTCTACCAACTGCAGAGATATGTGACACAAACGCAACACACATATCAAGTGGTGATTTAAGGATACTTGATCCAGTTTTTCAGATGTATGGTCAGTCAAGAACATTCTCAGGACCAATTGTTACTGTAAAAGTGTTTGAAGACAATGTATTGGTTAGGGAACTTCTTGAAACAAAAGGAGAAGGAAGAGTTTTGGTTGTTGATGGAGGAGGAAGCATGAGATGTGCTCTTGTTGGAGGGAATTTGGTGCAATTGGCACAAAATATGGGGTGGTCAGGGATTGTGGTGAATGGTTGTGTTAGAGATGTGGATGAGATTAATTTGTGTCAAGTTGGTGTTAGGGCTTTGGCTTCTTATCCACTTAGGTCCAATAAAAAAGGTACTGGTGAAAAGCATGTTACTGTCTATGTTGGAGGGACTTTTATTCGTCATGGAGAATGGCTCTATGCAGATAATGATGGTATCATTGTTTCTAAGTTTGAGTTGTCTATCTGAAATACTAGACTCTACCAGAGCTCAAATGTGCTTTCACCCATTGCTGTAATGTCTTTCTATTCTCTAGTAAGTAGCTAAGTTGTTTACGAAATTGTAGGGCACTCTATAGTTCTTACATTATTTGTCTCTCTGTTTTTTTACTTAATTTTGAATTTATCTTTGTTAATAATAAACAATAAATGATGAATGAATAAATAAATAAATATTTCATAATTTGTTGTGATTAGGGATGTCAATTTGCATTCATAAGTAGAGATCTTTGTAATAACTATCACATTTGAGACCCCTTAAAAGGATAATTTTTCTCTACGAGAACAGTGTGGGATGGAAAGAGATTATACCCCTTGCTCCAAAGGAACCTTGTACCCAAGTAATTTACTTTTATATAATATATATTAAATTTTATTTCATAAGTGATATTTCTATTGTTACGACAATAATGTCTTAATATTATATTTTGTTTTATAGTTGAATTTCAATTATTTTTTAAGCTTAATTTAATTAAAAATAATAAGATTTTGATTTATTTTTTCTATGTTGATGGTTCCTTGCAAGAACGATGAAAAAGTTTTCTCTTCGTAAAAGACTAAAGTGAGATTGGTTTTGAAGTGTCCGAAGTATAAGCCACATTTCCTAGCACAAATGAATCCCTAACCAAATCAAACAAAACTTGCTCACCAATTTCCAGTGGTTAATTTCCAAAGCTCTATGTGGGGTGTGATTACAGTTAGTTGCTTCTTCAAATTTAATTTAATATAATGCCTTTGTTTGATTGTTTGGTGGGAATCAAATATCAATCCACATGAAAATTACTAATAGTAGAACCAATGTAGAATAGATTAATTTTTTTTTAAAGTCAAAGAAGGTGGAAGTATCACTAAAACCAACCATTCCAACTAGATTGGCACCACTAGCTCTAACAATCCTCTTGCACCACCAAATATTATTAATAGAAATAAAACAAAATAAAAATAATTAATAGAAATAAAACAAAATAAAAATACAATGGATTCTCTTAATCTAAACTTTCCTCAATCCAAGCAAAGATGTGAGAAATATCAAGCCACATGAATACCATTTTAAAAGTAAGCAAAATAGAAACCACAGACACCAAAGGTATAATAACAACATACAATGAAAACCGATAAGAATTAGATGCAAAATTGTTCCATACAAAGAAACGCATAGTAACACAATGAAAACCTATAGGAATTAGATGCAAAATTGTTCAATGCAAAAGCAAGGAACCAACAAACACAAATATCCCGAATACAACCCCCATACCATATGCATAAATAAACAAAACCAACATCACATATCCTGCTTTACATTTGTAACTAAGCCAAAGATAATATGCTCCTACGACTTGCAGTAGTGGCAAACTTAATATAAAACGCTATCATGCGTCATTGGGTCATTGGGGCGGCACTTGTTTATCAAAGTAGGTACAGAGTGTCCTTAAATTCCAAAGAATGTTAACAACTTATATGAACAGCAGTTTGCTTAGGCAGCTCATCCTTAATGAAATAGAAACATTAAAATTTTAGATGGAGTGATTTGAATTATTTACAACTCAAACTGGTCGGACCGGAAACCAGCGCTGGAAACCAGACCCATGGCCAATTCGAAACCTCTATTCGATCAGTTATGTCTCAATCTTCCATCATTGACTTGCAATTAATGTGACACCCGTTTGCAATAGAAAGTTTTAATTTACAAATAATCATGGACAGGATTGAACAAAGCTCCTGGAAATGCACTGCAGCAACCTTGCCACTTTGTGTTAACCTTGGCACTATAATTTAGATAAATTTTAATTCATGTCATCCAACCAGCGAGTGAGTACACATCAAATGAGTCGATGACCAGTCCAGATTTTAAAACAATTGATTCAACTACTCATTTGCTTAGATATAAACCCAGTCTAATGTTTCAAAATAGCTTACTCGGTAAAGGGGTTTATGAAGGAAGAGAAAAGACCTGTTGCCAATAATGGATACAAGCACCAACTGTATAATCAATAAATGAACTCAACATAGCAAAAGTTCAGCTGCCACACTAAAAACATTCACTCATTGATCAAAGCACTCTCCCAAAGAGGGTATTTTCCTCAGCCACCAAATATAAGATAAAATGAATAATAAGACTGTAAAAATTGGGATTCGATGACTAAGGAGACAAACAAACAAATCTGTTACCAGTTTCAAACTAGTACTGGTGTATCAAACAATATATGAGGATGGGAAACAAACATTGTACTTAACACACATTCACATATATGACAACAGAAGCACCATGCAACCCCACAGAGCTGGATCCTTAAAACAAGTAGATTCATTGAAGCATAATGATCATCATAAAGTTCACAAGAAACACAAGCAACAAAAGTTCAACAACCAAGTGTGTTTTTACAAAATCAATTTCATAGATGCTCAATCCGTTTAAGCCAGTAGTACATAAGGTCTCTCCAACCAGATATTCAAACATACTAAAATCATCAAAACAATCAAATGGCTAATAATTTCATGTAGTAGTCAATAATCAAACAACACACAGTAGTTAAATAAAATGCTAGATAACGTGTTGCTGCAAAATCACTACAAAAATAACTAGATGATAGATCCAAAACATGTTCCAGATTAGCCACAAAACTATGCCTAAGAAAGATAATCCTAATTGCTTGATTTCTTCTGTACCTTCACCAAAGCACTAGTCTGATCCCTAATCAGCTGTGCCCGCTCCAAAAATAGCTCCATCTCCACAATTTGCAGCTCCTTCCACTTATCCTCTAAATCGACCCTCTTAGAATTCTCAATCAACTCCAATCCCTTTTTCGCCACATTCTCATTCAAACCAGACAAACCAACACCACTGTCAAAACGAAACATTTCAGTCAAAGGCAAACTTGAATTTTCAACCACTTTTTCAGGTTCCTTCTTAGTTGCTAATTCTTTCTTAGCAGGACCTTCATTACCGTTTTTAGCACTAGCTTCCTTGTTGGGACTCTTGAGGTTTTTTCCGTTTTCTTCGGCTTTGTTGGGTTTATTGCCCCGTACCTTTTTGTAAAGTTCAAAAGCTTTTTTGTCATGGGGTTTGGTAAAAGAGTCACTGGTCTCGAACTTCTTCTTCAACCTACGAACCTTCTGCTTCACTTGTTCGCTTGTTGCGTCCACATGAAGCGATTTCTTCACAAAAGTATGAAATGCAACGTGGTCTTTCAGTGGATCCTTCTTCGTTTTGGAAATGAAATCAGCTAGGTTTTTTAGAATTATGAGCTCGTCTTCTTCGCTGAACAGTCTCTGAAACAACTTCTTAGAGTCTTCACCGGTGGTCGGTTCCGCCTCCATTTCATCGTCTGAATCACCGCCAGTAGTGACGGCGGATGTTTTCTTCTTGGAACGTTTGGAGTCATTTCCGTTCTCAGCAGCACGCTTGGTTCCAGATCTGGCAGGCACGGGGGTAGATTGGGCTTGGGCCAGTGGTTGGGCCTTCATGGGCTTGGAGGCGAGTGGTTTGACTTTAGGATTGGGAGGTGGAGTGGGTTCCGGGTCGGATTCGGATCCGGTTTCGTATTCGGAAGAAGAAGAGGGTTTAGTTTTGAGGCTGGGAGTAGAAGGTGGAGGGTTTTTGGAAGCAGGCTGTGAAGGTGGTTGAGGTTGATCTTCTTCATCTTCATCTTCGGATGAACCTTCTTCTTCATCGTCTTCTTCTTCGGATGAAGCTGATTTTTCTACTTCGTCTTCTGGTTGGTGGGACGAAGGTTGCTGGTCATCATCCTCTTCGGATGAAGAGGAGGAGGAGGAGGCGGTGGGTGGTTCGTCGATCGGGGAAGGGCGTTGCTTCTTCGGGGCCATCGAGAATTGGTGTTAGGGTTTGAGAGTGATAGTGATTTAATGAATGAGGTTATAAACCATTCCTATTCTCTATGTATATATAATAAAAAAATAAAATGAGGTATATTAGTTCATCACAATATAGCACTTTATACGTAGAGTATTAGTGAATGAGGTTATAAACCGTCCCTATTCTCTCTATAATATATATAATAAAAAACTAAAATGAGATATATTAGTTCATTACAGTATACTACTTTATACGTAGAGCTTGAGTGTCCTCGTTCCTATTATTTTTGGACATAAATAATATGATTCAAATGCGAACAATAGAAGCAATGCATCAATCCATACATAATTAATTGGAATGAAAGCAAACTTAGTTAGAGAATGGGCAACAACATTCTGAGCTATTCTCACATGAGAAATTAAAAACGATCAACAGATTCTTATTATCATGTGAAATCTCATATCATGAGCAAATTGAATTGTTAACTGAATTCTAAGAGCTTCGACAATATTAAAATTAGGAAATGCGTCAAAAATTCCAAGTAGCAGTTGTTATGACATGATCGAGTCTCTAACATAGCTCCAACACTCGATTTGATTTAGATGCATCAATTAACATGTGGCAACTGTTCTATCTCACTATCATTTTATTGAGTGATAAACATTTGTTACCATAAAAATATATTTTTGTGGGGATGTCAATTGATCTATATATGTCAAAAAAAGGTAATTGTTATAATTAAATTGTCCCAAAAATAAAATAAAATAATCGTATATAAGTTGTATTATATTATTTTAATACAATCAATTAATTTCACACATTATACCATATATGAATAGTTTTTAAATCAAATATTATTATTTTTATATACGTCATCATGGCGAATTATAATGGTTCTCACGGTAAAACAATTTTATATTAATAATACATTTAATTCATTCGTAATAAAAAATATAAAGGCACAAAAAAAAATACATGTTACTTGATATTTTAAAAATATATATTATTTAATGTTATTTAGTTAGTTTCTCGTATGTTATTTTTTCTTGAAATAATCGTACTCCCGTAAGACACTAAATGTAATCACCTCTTTTAAAAGGATTTGGACCCTTATTCATTACGTTGTGGGGCTCTAACTCGAATTTACCATGTTATTTAATTTATTGTTCTTTATTTTATCTTTATTTTTTTGTGTGCCCCTAAATATTGAGTCTAAATCTTGTGATCACATAAGATTTTTCAAAAGACAAACGCGTAGATAAGAGTATCATTTATTTATATTTAATTTTTGCTTAAATATATTTTTAGTGTTCGCAAATGTGTCATTTTGAATAATAGGTAATTGTTATTTTGATCTATAAATATGTAAGATAATGTTACTATAGTACTTGTTATTTCAAGTGAATATATTCACTTGAAAAATGTCCTTTAATTTGTCATTTGTTAGTAATTTCGTGGACCAAATACACTAATAAAAGACACATTCAACAAATAAATTGATTGATGAACGACACATTTGAAGATCAAACCGACTAAAGAAACATATTCAATGATGCTTTATAATTTTGATATATTCAATAACTATAATGATATTGCATGATAGATTAACGATAATTTTTGTTTTTGTTTTCTTATTCCCTATAAATATATTACTATTTGTTTTTTATTTGCAAGGCCTCAAATAATTGGAATGAGTCTTAAAATAGGTTGAGTCAGCTATAAAGATGATCAATTCAGTTATAGACAAAGGAATCAATTCTATTATTGATGTGAGAAATACGAGAGTGTCAATTATGGACTGAATGATTATAAAACCAACTAAGAAATAAGGAAAATGTGCAAATGGTTTGATGTAATATACCTCTCTTTCTAGGCGGATCCCTGTTGAGTACTTTTTGCATGAGAAATTTCTATCTCTTATTCTCTTTCTAATTATAATTGTGAATTATCAGTCCTTCTAATACGTACACTCAATGAATTCAATTTTTGGACTTGAATAACGCAATGATTTTTGGCATCATTCTATTTTAACTGATTACAACTTGGTGATTTCATTGCAATTATGACTGACAAAACTCGTATGAAAACCATTTAAACACAACTTGCACATTTTACTGAAATGATCTTCGTTCAGATGAGCTACTAACTGCAACACCCTACTGAAACTTTCACTACGCACAACACTTCTATTTTGGAAACTGTTGTGTCCCTTGCTCCACATGGAAGCCTTGTTGGACTCCTTGGCTCACAGTATTGTCTCCCATGGTTCAAACCATCATTGCAAGCAACCGTTCCACATATATAGGCAACGTTCACCTCGAATTTCCTCGTTTCGATGATATTGATTCTTTGGTTTGGATCTTTAAGGTGGACCATGACAATCGTGCACATGAATCATACAAATGTTCTAGATAGTTTAGCGAGCTTCTCCATTTTGTTCTTGGCATGAATTGCCTCGTGCAATTGAATTAGAAGTCAAACCCTCAAACTTTAACTCACCCATAATGGTTTTTTACAATTTGGCCCTAACTGAATTTAAATACTTAGGTGAATAACATTATGTTTCATAAATTTTATTAAAAATAATTAGGACTCCGAAATTAGCAAAATAGATTAAGATTAATTCTTTAGCTAATGAATTTTACATGAATAAGTCAATTTAACAAAATAGATTAAGACTAATTCCTTGACTTACATTCTTTTTATTTTATTTTTTTATTTTTATAATAATGAACCCTAGTTTCTTAAGTGATCATTTGTTAATCAAAGCGCGACCTTTCTTAAGTGATGAATTGTTAATCAAAACATGAATAACTGATAATTTCTTATGAACACACATCATTATCTTCATATTCTTCTAGCAAACATATAACATGAACAAAGACTAGTTCCAATTTTCACTGCCTATTTTCCAATAACAAAGTGATATTATTTTCGATTAAAAAATGACCAATTATTGAAAAACGTTAAACAATAGGAATCAATAAATTAGACATATATAACTCCAATGCATAAATAGAATAAGAACTAAGTATTAAATAGATCAAATGAGGTTCATCTATATCCTAATCAAAAGATGTTTAGCTCATGTTCAAAAACATAACAACAATGAAAGATGTAGAATTACACATAAAAAAGATTGTTTGATTCTCCATTTTTTGTCCCTGCTGTGACATCTTCAATTATTTTTGCTCTCACAATATTGAATGTGTAGACTTTCAATGCCAAAAGTTGTAACCCTTCTCTCTATCTCAAAAGTATCTCAAACATCTACAAAAAAATGTCATTCTCACTTGGGCAACAGGCCGTCTGGGCGGTAGCCACGAAAATGATATCCTTTGCCCGAACAAATGAAATTGAAGCAACAACAATTCTCGAGCACGAGCATCGTCTAGCAACCAAGTAGGCGATTAAAACAAAAACGAGAGGTTGGAACACATACCATCTCCCTTAGACGATACATTTGCTTCACCTAGGCCGACCTCTACAATTTTCACATCTTTTGAGATATTTTCACTACCAAGTTATATTTATGCGACTCCATAACTAATGTTGTATTGTTCCAATCCATATAATCACTTACATTAACTGAAAAAAAAAAAGGAGATAGACAACACTTCAAAAATTGCCTAGTTAGAGACAAATATTCAACTCAAGATATTATATTGAAATTACTACAAATGTTGACACTATTACAATATTTAATTAATCCGGTACATATGCATTATTAAACTAGTGTGGGTCAGTGATTTTCAATGTCAAATAAGACCGTTGAGTTCAAAAGATTAATAATTTGAAAAACAAGACAAGGGCCCAACATCCAAACCGGTTTATTGGTCCAATAATAAAAGTTCGAACAGAACCGAGTGAGTAGAGAGAGGGAAGGAGCGCATTAGTTTTGAAAATACGCCATCTCAAATTTCAAATTTCATTTCACCAACGTTCTTCTTCTCAACACTTCTCAACACTTCACAACACAACACAACAACAACACACTACACTCTCCAAACCCTAACATCGTTCCCAAATCAACCAAACCCGATTCCGAACCCGATTCCGAAGACATTCTACTCTACGAAGCCCGACATGGCTTCCCGGAACCAGAACCGGCCACCGCGAAGTCCCTCCAACGTAATCCCTCCCTCTCTTTTTCATGCTTTTGTATTTTTTAAATTTTACTCAACTAGGTTTCAATTCCACAAAAGTAGTTTTCATTTTGCTTAAATAGTTGAATTCGTGTAAATTTGTTTTAATTTTAGATGCAGAAAAAAGGAGGAGGTGTTGAAGAAGTTCCTTCAGACAAACGTAGAAGGATTGGATTTGAAAAAACGGATCGACAAGGTCGAGCTAGGGCTCCATTTGGTGCAGTCAACAACAAAACAGAAGCCAATGATGTTGGTAGTGCAGAAGGATCTGAATGTAGCACCATTGATTTCACCAAAGAGGAAGTAGAGGCTTTGTTGAATGAGAGAATGAAAAAGGGAACTCCCTATGATAATAAGGTTTGGCTCGTTCTTAATTTTTTTAATTTATGATTTTGTTGTTAGCAAAGTTTATGAGGTTGATTTTTTTGGTTATTGTTTGGCAGAAAAAAATGGAGCAGATGGGGGATCTTATCAAGCGACTTAAAAACTGTGTTAGATGGTTTAAGAGAGTTGAAGAAGGATACATTCAAGAAAAAGAAAAGCTTCAGACTGATCTAGAATCTGCTGAGAAGAAATGTATTGATACTGGTGAGCCTTTTTCTACTTCTCTTTTCACTTTGCTAAGCATTTTTTAGATGCATGTCATGTTTACTTTACTACTTTTGGATTGATTTGTTTATTTATGTTTTGCGAGCATCAAGCATTTTAGTATTGGGCTCTTCTAGTTTTGTAGCTATCTTTTAGGTATTGTTATGTGACATCTGGAAGTATCAGTCAGGAATATAGAAGAAGTAGATTAGGTATGGATAGGAAAGTCTTAAGTTTATCAAGTGATATTATTGATTTTATATTTCGGATAAGCCTTCAATATGACCAAATGAAAGGATTTCTTGTTCACATTTATTGTTTTACTAGACACTCTGTAAGAAATTGTTCTTTTCTTTTTATTGGAAATACTAAATAATTTTATGATCTTGCATTATGCCATCATTTAAACTCCATGGTTATTGTTACTCTTTGGTTTTTAGCTTGAAACATTTATTCAATAGTTTAATATTATCTTCATTTGTGTATCCTCAGAGAATGAGATGAAAATTAAGATAGAAGAATTGAATGAGGCTATATCGGATTTGAGGGTGACGATTTCCTCTTTAGAAGAGAGGATTGCGAAGGAAGAATCAGATAAATTGGTATGGTTGTTTGCCACAATGTTATGATTAGATATTCCAGATGATGCTTTCTTCCCTTATGACCTCATTTCGTGTGTTTTTGGCTACTAGGAAGCAATTGAAAGTTATAGAAAAGAAAAAGAAGCCAGAAATGCAGCTGAGCAGATGAAAGCTTCTCTCTCAACTGAACTTGAGAAAGTTTGCAATGAGAAATCAGCTGCTGAGCGGAAGGTAATGCTATGTTATTACAGTTTTTGTACAAATATCGAAGTCCACAAGTCACACAGGATAATTAATTGTTCATGCTTATTGGTTTTTGATACCAACTTATTGGTTTTTGATACCAACAGTTTGCCTCAATTATTTTTCCCAACTTCTTTTGAAATTGTTGATTTTTGCAGGCCATTTCGAATGAGGACCTGTACAAGCGATCGCAAGAGTATAATATCAGTTTGCAGCAGTACAATAGTCGCCTTCAGTCAAATCTTGACACAGTTAATGAGACTCATAAACGACTTGAAGTAGAGAAATCAAGTATTGTTGAGAACCTTAGCAATGTAAGGGGCCACAATAAGGCATTGCAAGAGCAGTTGGCATCTCTTAAAGTAAGTTATTTAATGTTGGTTAAGGCCACTGAGTCTTATCATTTATGATGTGTCTTGTCAATAGATGGTTTTAGTTTTTAAATTTTCCTGGTGATACTGAACGTGTTTTAAACTAGGCGAAGTTCCCATGAAATGATTCCTTGGAAATGAAATTGAAAATGAGTAGATTGGATAATACTATGGACTTGATTGATGAGAAGTGAAATGAAAATTTTATGGACTTGAAAACCTTGTGCATTTTGCCTATGTTAAGTTAAATTTGTATTGTCGCTTGACGCATCCTAACCATATTTCTTGTGTTGTTGGATCCCTTGCTTTTTTTGTTCTCAGGCTTCACAAGATGAGGCTACAAAGGCAAAAGAAATGTTAGCCAATGAACTCAAATGCCTCCGAGATGAGTTAAAACAAATTAGAGACGACCGTGATCGCCAACTGGGACAAGTACAAGCTTTAACCGGAGAAGTAACAAAATACAAAGAATTTACAGGAAAATCAAGTGAACAATTGGATACATTGACGACTAAAACAAATGCTCTCGAGGTTTGTTGAATTTCTTTCTGGTTTGTTGAATTTATTTCTCCACCATGTCCATTTTAGTGATTAATTATTATGCACTCCTGTGTTCATTATATTTTTGACATTACTTGTAGGAGATATGTACTTCCCAAAGGCAGCAAATAGATATGTTGCAGCAACAATTGAATGCTGAAAAGCAGAAGTTAAAGGTAGAAAGCTGTACTGATGCCCCGGCATGTGTGTGTGTGTTTCTTTTACCTATAATAATTAATTTCATTTGGAAAATTTACTTCACATCACTAAAATTAGGGGGGATTTCAATCGCCTTGTTGCTTGAAAAATAAAATATGATTTTGGAGAGATATTTTTTCCATTTTTCCTATTGGAACCTTATAACCAATTGTAGTAGGTCCTTTGCATTTTCAAATCTGTGCCTGTCTCTCTTGAATGATATCATATCCAGCTATTAAAAAATAAGATAACTCCAAATCATTTTAACAGGGGAAAACGATTAATTTTAATGGTATTAGATGATTAGTTGATTTTTGCTTGTAGTAGTTACCACGAATGTGATTACTGCAACCAAAACTAACTTATTTATTTTCTTCTTTTTAGATGGCCGATATGTCTGTTTCAGAAACAAGAACAGTGTTTGAAGATCAGAAAAAAATTATAGATCAACTACGAGAGAGGCTGGCAGAAAAAGAATTCCAAGTAATTGAAGGAGAGACATTACGTAAAAAACTGCACAACACTATTCTGGTAAATGGTTTTTGCTGAAAATTTAATATTATTATTCCTCTCATCAATTGTTTGGTATTAGTAGTTCAATAGTAGATAATCATTTCTGTAAATAGGAGTTAAAAGGAAATATCCGTGTGTTCTGCCGTGTCCGACCTTTGCTACCCGATGATGGTCCTGCAGCAGACATGGTAGTTGATCTAT
>NC_021160.2:1630123-1653395 GCF_000331145.2 Cicer arietinum | reverse complement strand
CAACAGAAGCTCTTGGCCGGGGCATTGAATTGGCACAGAGCGGTATGTACACAGGCTTCTTTCCTCTCTCCTCGTTGGCCACTTGTCTAATATGTTTCATGTAATATATGTGCCTATTCAATTAAAATAATTTCATCACTTGAAAATATGCAGGGCAGAAGTATTCTTTTACATTTGACAAAGTATTTAATCAGGAGGCTTCTCAGGAGGATGTTTTCACTGAGATTTCACAGCTTGTACAAAGCGCACTTGATGGGTACAAGGTGATTTCTACTATCCCTTCTTTTGATTAACTATTAATACTGAACTTAATACATATATAAAAAATAAGCAAAACAAAGAATGGAAACTATATATAACGTTTCAACTTGCAAGATTGAAGAACAGCGACTCTTGGCTTTGGAGACTTATTCACATAGTACAAATTTCTTTGATGCACCTTGACTTGTAGCAAATTCAGAGTTGTGTAGCCATTTTGGCTATTTACGGTTTTTTCGTGGATTTTTTTTGAAGTGCAATGTTTTGTATTGTTGATTTTGGACTTCATTATAGGAATAAATTTTTTAATTTTTTGGTTGCTATATCTTCTGTCTGTTGCTTGCTGGTCTCTTTATCTCAGTTTCTCAGGCTGTCGACTCTGGTAAATGTCATTATTTCATTTCGTATATTAATAAAGTAAAAACTACTTAAAACTGAAGTTGAGCTTGTATATGTTCTCTATAATATGTTTCCATTCAGTACAAAATCTGGCACAGTATTTTGATCACAGGGACTTTTGTGTAGCTATGTCTGGGTATGCTATTATGGGCAAATCTTACTGGGGCCTTTTTGTTTTATATTTTTACTTGTGTTGTTTTGGCTATTACTAGATAAACTCTTCCCTGGCTGGCTGACAAAGGTTTCATGGTTTATCGTGGCAGGTTTGTATTTTTGCTTATGGGCAAACAGGTTCTGGAAAAACGTATACGATGGTTGGCAGGCCTGGTCCCCCTGGTCTGAAAGGCTTGATACCCCGTTCACTTGAACAAATATTCCTGGTTAGCCAGTCCCTGAAAGATCAAGGGTGGAAGTACACAATGCAGGTGAATATACTATTGTGCACTACTTTCTCATGATTTTCATTTGCATTAGATACAAATATCAGTGGAAGCTTAACAATTTGTGTAAAATATTTGTAGGCATCAGTACTTGAAATCTACAACGAGACCATTAGGGATTTGTTATCACCAACAGAAAATCCTGGAAAGAAGTACACTATTATACATGATGCCAATGGAAAAAACACACATGTTCCAGACCTGACTATTGTGGATGTTTGCGGTGCAGATGAGATTTCCACCCTCCTACAAAAGGCTGCACAAAGCAGGTGAAATTATGAGTGAAATCTACAAATTTTAATCTAGTGATTTTGTTTTGTTGTGAAGTTATGCAAGAATGCATTTGCCAGGTTTCTTGATACTGTAAAGCTACTTCAAAATCAATTTTTGTTTTTGACACAGTTTCAAAGTTTAATTCTTTAATGTACTAGATACAATGCAATTCTGTTTTTGGGGTAGGTTATAGTGGCCTTTGATTTTTAAATGACCCTTACACTTTTCCAGGTCAGTAGGAAAAACACAGATGAATGAACAGTCATCACGAAGTCACTTCGTTTTTACATTGCGAATATTTGGCATTAATGAGGTACTGATTTTTTATATATTGATATATTTGCTGTTCTTTATCTACTGTCTCCTGATTTACTTTTATCTGGTCTGTAGAACACTGAACAACAGGTTCAAGGTGTGTTAAACCTGATTGATCTCGCTGGAAGTGAAAGGCTGTCGAAGAGTGGAGCCACTGGGGACCGTTTGAATGAAGCTAAGGTGTCTTTGATTTTCATTCTTATGACTTGAGTTCTATGTTGATAACTTTAGTTTCATTAATCCTCTAGTATTAAATGTTTGCTGTATATGTCTGTCAGGCTATAAACAAAAGTCTTTCCTGTTTGAGTGATGTCATTTTTGCTTTAGCAAAGAAAGAGGATCATGTCCCCTTTAGAAATTCTAAACTGACTACCCTTCTCCAGGTATGTAAAACTTGATTACATGCATTCCTTGTTGTTACCTTTAGCTTTATTTTCATTAATTATAACTTATAAATTTTAATATTATTTCAGTAAAGAAGCAAAACAAAATTATTGTTAAATGGCAATTCGTTCAAAATTTGAAATATCAAGTCATATATCATCATGTCTTAGACCTCAACTGAGGAAGCTATATTCAGCTCCTAAATGTTGAACCCAGTAAAATATTTCAAATCTTTGTTCATTTATTAGTTCACAAATGTACCTCAGTCACATATAATTCGCCACTTCAATTTTTTACGAACGATAAAAACTAATATAAAAGGGCATTTTCCTGAATTTTGGTAAAAAAAACAATTTCCATATATTAAGGTAAATAAGAAATTATAAAAGAACAATATGATTGCAATTTTAAGGAATGAATGAGATTGTGTCTGAGTATAATCGTATTCTGCTTAACTTTCTGGTTTACTTAACTATCTTCACTTACACAAACCAAACTTGTAGTTGGTTTCTGGTCATGTTTTATTTTTGCTTTTGGTTATGATTATATTTTTAACTCTGCGTTTTATCCTTTTTGGCAGCCATGTCTTGGCGGAGATTCTAAGACTTTAATGTTTGTAAATATTTCGCCTGACCCATCTTCGACTGGAGAGTCACTTTGCTCTCTTCGTTTTGCTGCGAGAGTAAATTCTTGTGAGATTGGTATTCCTCGGCGTCAGACATCCACAAAGTCCTCTGATTCTCGTTTGAGCTATGGCTAAGAAAGAAAGGTCTGCTAGCCAGTGGCACAAACAGCTCATAGTCCATAACCAAATAATAACTATTATTTGTACTGCTTTTGCAGGGATAGAAGGTGGTGTTTTAGCCTTTAGTAAATGTAATTGTGTTAATTTTTAGAGAATTGAGCTTGTAGAGGCTTGGCTATAGCCTCAATGGTGTTTGGGATGTCTTGTATCATTTAACCATGACATGACAAAATTTATTTTATTTTGAGCGGCTCGTTGATTGTAATCTCTATGTAAAACAACATCATTTGATTACTTCTTGCTACTTTGCAAGGTAAATGGCATGTCAACAGCTGTTAACATATTGTGTGGGTCATATGAAATGTTGATTTAATTACCAATAATGTTGATTTTAAGGTGTTCTGAATCCAACTCCGTTGGTATATTAAAGTATTTATAAAAATATAATAATTAACTGTATATAATTTTAGAGTTTTATTTACAGCTTGGAAAGATATTGTTGATAGAAGTTTGTAAAGATGGTAATGAGTTAATTCATAAAATTATCTACCTCACAATTGCCACATTTTTTGAACTTACTTCATAAAATTAATTGTTTTATTTTTTATTTTTTATATATATAAGCTAAATACTGCCGTGGTTTTTTAATTTAATTTAATTTATTATTTACGTTTTTTATTATTTTTCTCTCAATTTAGTCATATATTTTAATTTTTAAGTGACAATTTAATTTTTTATGTTTTAAAATGTCAACAATGTTATTATTTTTTTTACAGAAATTCAAAAAATTTATCAAATTTTTTAAATAAAACCTATAAAATTAATTATCTTTAATATAATATAAATTTTATCAAATTCATATTTTTAATCTCCAATAACATCAAATAAAGAATAAAAATATGAGTTTATTTGAAGATTTAAGTTATGAATTTGATGAAATATGCATTATATTGAAAATAGTTATTAATTTTATGGATTTTGTTTGAAAATTTTGATGAATTTTTTGAATTTTTGCAAAAAATGATAACATTGTTGACATTTTAAAAACATAAAAGATCAAATTGTCACTTAAAATTAAAATAAAAAATTAAATCGAAAAAAAGAAAGATAAAATGACTAAAACATTAATTGAAATTAAGTTAAAAGATCACATGTGATATTTAACATAAGACTTTACATATTTTATTTTTATTTTGGAGGAATTAAAATCAATTTTGAAATTATAAAATTGAATTTAACATATTTTAATTTTAATGTGAAATTAAAATTTGTAATTTTTAAATTTAAATATATTTTTTACAATAAAATCTACTGTTAAACTTATTTTTACTTAAATATATATAAATATAAAAATACTCTAGACACTCAACCACAAAGTTGGATGGAGATGATAGTGGACTATTACCCCACATCTTTTCCTTTATCTCTTTGATTCGTCTTGCCTTTTGTACACTTACAAAATTATTAACACTTTTGTCAAAATTTTACTTAGCATTCAAAAAATAAATCGTCTTTAATTCAATAAAATCCCATTTAAATTAACATAATTACCGTTATTTTTTTAGTTTTTATCTAAAATTGTAACATAGTTCTTGTCAACGAGAGTTTAATTATAGTGTTGAATAAAAATAGACCAAAAATAAAACTGTAAATTTTTAATGATAAAAAATTTAATAAAATAAGAGATTGTTTGATTAAAAAGAATCTGATGTAGTTTTCGTAAAGTAAAATAAATTTGTGATCGGAAAAATACCTATTTTAAATAATAAACTTTGAAAAAAAAAGCTAATTTTTATTTGATATAAAACTTGACATGTTATTATGTAAATTAAATAGTAGTTTTTTTTTATTGAGATAGTAATTACTAAAAAAAAAAAACTCACATATTGACAAGTCTCTGGTTCGTATTCAGAATATATTACTCAGCTTAATAATATCTACGTGTAAGAATTGTGTTAAAACTTAAATAGATAATAAATAAATAGTAGTTTTATTTAATTTATTTGGCACACAGTTTTCATTTTGAATTAAATTATTATTACTTTTTTTTTATAGCAGGAGAAGATACATGTTAGGGTGTCGTCCTTATCCATTGAAGAAAATAATGTAAGGATTTGTCTGCTGTCATCTCAATTAGTATCCATTCTGTTTAAGACTGTCTTCAGCTGCACATACTAAAACAGTGAAACACTTGTCTTTTTCTTGTTTTTTTCTTTCTTCCAGATAGATCAATTCATCAAGCAGAAGTTGAGTGAGGGTAGTAATGGAAACCATAGAACAAAACAAGTCAAGGGTGTTGGTCATTGATTCTTTGCAATCATGGGAATTCAATCTCAATCAAGCTTCTAATCACAATTCACTTGTAAGTCAACCATTTTATGTCAAAGTTTGCATTTTTTGTAATTCTTGATCTTTGATTTCATCACAAAGAGTCTCACTCTGAAAATGGGTATATTGGGTTTTCTAGTTTTGATTCAATTTGTATTTTGTGGAATGGATCTTAGATTGTTGTTCACTTCACTGCTTCATGGTGCATGCCGTCAGTGGCTATGATTCCATATTTTGAAGAACTAGCATCAAATTATCCAGATTTTCTGTTTCTCTCTGTTGATGTTGATGAAGTCAAGGTAATTTTTTCCTCATCTCTTTTAAACATTGTACTTGTTTTGTGCCTGGATGCACATTTTTTTTTCCATTCATGTATATCTGCTTATTAGTTAGTAACTTATCAAAGAACTATATAAGTTGAACACTGCCCAAGTTCTTATTCTTATTGTTTGCATCAAAACCTTTATATGGATAAACCATAAATGTTTATTGAATACATCATTTGGATCAAAACCTTTTTTTACAAGTTGTGATTGTGTTGGAGTTTATTTAAAAGTTTTAGTGCTATATTGTTCTACTAAGTCATATAATTGACATAGTGTCTACTGTATTGATCACTTTCAAATTCTTTGGCTAGATGAGAAAGGGTTGTTACTGTATAGAGCATTTGGATGGAGATCCGACATCATTACGATGTTAAAAGTTCTTTGTTGTTGTTGAGAGAAATGGGTTGTATGGCGAAGGCTTGTTTATGATGCAAATTCGCAATGGGAATTTGAATTTTAGAGAGTGGTCGATTTCTTTTTATATCCCTCATGAGCAACTAAATGGTTGTGAAGTTCTTCCTAAGAAAAATAGGAATCTCTTGTTTGGATTGAGACAGTAAATTTTTTATATTCTGTGTTGATACCATGAAGGACATTATCCAAAGTGACATGACCAATGACAGAATTCGTCAACTATTCTTTTGACATAGAAAAAGTATAATGCAATAGGCTCAATCGTTGTGGAACCACTGAAGTTGACAATAAGTCTTATTTTCTGAAATTTGAAAGATCGTGCTAGCGCGACGAGTAGGAAATGTGGAGGAATGAACATTGCAGAGGAATCAGACAAGGATTTGACTCGACAGAGTTAGGAAGCTCTGATACCATCTAAAGAGCAGATGGAATTGATAATCACATTCATTTAGTTAACATTACATGATGCAGTTACATATAGGTTTTGTCCATATCAGTTAAAATACATTTGAATCCAACAAATGATGTGAGCTGTTCGCTAATGCTAAGAAACAGACTGTGGGTCTAACATCTGTTGATTGAGCTTTATCCTTTTATGGACTGTCTTGCCAAATGTTTACTGGATACTCTAACTGTATAACATGTATTCTAAAATGTTTATCTAGTTCTATGCGGATAACTAACATGGTTAGCGAATTTATTTTGTTATTAAAAAAATATACAATCTTTGCATGATCTTTTGTGTGGATTAAGAAGTTATAGTCAAGATCTAAAATTTCAGATTCGCGCATGAGATCAAGGGATATAGTCCCACCTCATACTATTCATTCATTTGACAACTAGTGTTTACTCCTGAACAAGAAATTTCTATATATTCTGCTTAAAAGCATCTTAAATTCATGTTTCTGATATGCATACTTCACTTGATTGATTTGATGGCATGCTTTGCCTGTGTTATGTTCATGCTTGAGGCATTGAAATAGAAAAGTAAATTTTTTATGTGATTTTTAATCTAATGGTTTGATATGTTTATTGATGGAAATATAATGCATTGGAAATTTTTACGGGGTTCAGGAGGTGGCCACCAAGAATGATATAAAGGCAATGCCAACATTTTTGTTTTTGAAGGATGGTGCTCCATTGGAGAAGCTAGTTGGTGCCAATCCAGAAGAGATTAAGAAAAGGATAGATGGATTTGTTCAGTCCACTCATGCTTCAATTGCTTAGTACAAGCATCTGTATGATATTTTCCCTTTGCAAGTTGTAAGAAGTGTGTTTGTAGTCCTGTACTATAGCATCTTGCTCAAAGCCTTTTGTAATGTTTTATGTCATTTCTTCAAGTGTAATTTCCAAGTTCCATTAACTCAATGCTTTAGTTAATGGTTACTAGTATTGTCTACACTTTTTATGTCAGCTAAACTTTGTATATTTTATTAGCTTTCAAATTGAATTGCTTTTTTGTATAATTCCAGTGAACAAACGGTGTTGAACATCAAATACTTTTTCTGGTATTCTTCCATTTGGATGGTGAATCATTGATGATGTTTATTTGTTCTTTTGGTAAGTATTTACCTGTTTATTATGGTCAGAAAGAAGACGCAAGTATTTTGCCATCTTTTACACTTTTACATGTTCTTGTGCATGTGATATATTTGACGTTTAAATATGTATTTGACCCCTGTAAATATCTATATTTTTTGTTTTTAGTCCTAGTAATTTTTGTTTTGTTTTTTGTTCTTGCAAATATGTCATATTTTGGTATTGTCTTTGTTGTTTTATTTTAGTCTCTGCAAAATTTGTTCACATTAGAATTAGTCTCTGGAATGTGTTTAATATTTATTTTAGATCTTATGTGGCTCTTATTGGAGAAATTAAAATATAACTATTTTACATTTTACCAGAACCTTGTTTTCCTAGCATTTGGTCTCTACAAATATTATTCTTTGCAAAATTTGTTCATATTGAAATTTGATCCATGTAACATGTAACATTGTAGAACAACAGAAGTTCCAAGGTTTAACTTGAACATAAACTATATATGATATTGATGACAAGATTCCAATGAGATGAAAATACAACCAAAAATTTATCTAACAAAAACTGTTTTAACAGGGTGGTTTGAACCCCATGTATTTCCCTGATTTGTAGTCTCCCCAAATCTTTATGGCCCCAAAGCTAGTCATTAGAACAACACTTAAAGACATCACTATGCTAACTGAGAAGACAATTAAAGAGGGTCTTCCATACTTCTGAATTGCTTTTTGCACTACTAATAACCCAAGAAGTGATGCAACAAAACACATTATGGCCAAGATGAGTGCAATCTGTACATGTTCCATTCCCAACAACAGATATTGCAAGGCTGACATGGTAGCAGAGAAGAAAACCATGAAAGAACATGTTGCTGCTGTTACCTATAAAACAACAAAATTTGATTACTTGGTAAATATCAGTTTACTTATTGCAATAATCAACAATGAGATGATAGTTTGCAGAGTAATGCATATTGTAGAAAACATTAAGAAGGCCTGAAAGGCCATGGATAACTTATAAGGATTAAGCTCATATGATAAGAAAATATAGCTGTTTAGTAACAATTTTACTCTAACATGTGTATAACGTTTTTTGAGATGGTGCATCAAGTAGCGTTTAAGATTATAGTTTATCCTTTTTATTCTCATTATCTTAAAATTCAATTAAAAATATATTTTTATGTCATTTTATATTTATCAGTTAGTTCAATCATTAATTTTACAAAAAACTCCAAATTCAATCTACTAGTTTATCTATTATTTGCTATTAGTTACGTTATCCAGTGTCTACTACTTTTTATCAAACAGAGCCTCAAGCAAGTAACATTGGAGTTTACCTCAGGGGCTATTCCAACCTGAAGAAGAAGTGGACTTATCAACATTCCACCTCCAATTCCAAAAACACCACCCAATATTCCTGCTAGTAGTGCCATCAATGGAAAAACAAGCTTTTTTGATGGACTATTTCTGTTCTGACACTGTACTTCTGGTATAAGAGTTGGGTCTTGAAGACTTTCTTTCCTAAATACCATCCAGGCAGTGAAAACCACAGCTAGAGGTACTTGAACTGATGAGATAATCCAATATCCAACACCACATGGTTCAATAGGAATGATTCTCTGCAGAGTTCGAAAATTTGCATCAGAAAATGGTTCATCAAATGTATTGCAATATATGGAAAGACAACATATAATAATCAAAAGTAGAAGGCCATGAATTACACTGAAATAATAAAGTATAATATCAAGTTGCCTTATGCAATATGTTACTACTAATTTGATTCTCACTACTCACAAGTCAATCCACAACAACAACCACCAAAGCCTTGTCTCACTTAGTCGACGGCTACATGGATCAAATGATGCCATAATGTAATGTCATATATCATATCTCTATCAAACTCATCAATCTTTAAATCTTTCTTAATAATTTCTCTTATAGTTTTTTTAAGATATTTATCTTTTTCTAGCTATTTGACTACTCTCCATCTGATTAACCCTCTTTACTACAGAATCTACAAGTCTCCTCTCCACATTTCAAAATCACTTAAGTCGAATTTCCACCATCTTTTCTATGATAAATCCTACTTTCACTCAATCTATAATGCTATCATTCTTAATCCTATCTCGTTTGGTCTTTCCACAAGTCTAACGCAACATTCTCCTAACTAAGACCTTTATTTTATTATTTGTTAGTTTTTTACTGTCCCAACATTCCGCAAGATATAATCATGCATCAAATTTAATAAATTTATTGCATAAAAGATTAATATAATAATAACAAGCAGGCTCAGTGTTGGACCATATATTTAAGGTTGTAAAAGAAACAAAAGAAACCTCACCTGTCCATATCCATTGCCACGAAGAAGATAAATGGAAAAGAAAGAGAACCACACTAAAAGTAAGGCCAATAACTTCAACCACGGAATACTCATCAATTTGCTATTCTCTTTAGGGACCATAACAATGATTTTTGGTCCATCATTTTCCTTAAGCATTCTCACCAACCCTTTACTTTCCTCTTCACTAGTTCCATTTTCTAGCAGCCCTTTTTCAAGTCCATTTTGCCTCATCTCTTCTGATTCAATATTCCAAAACATTACTCCACTTTTGCAAGTTTTTGAGGTAGACCAAGCAAGAAATATAGCAAACATTAAAGTTATCAACCATTCTGGAAAAACAAGGTTACAAATAACTCCAATACTCACTCCTAACAACATACATGGTTCAGATGAAAGTGCTATGTCATAATCAATCAATGACTTGCCACCAAATTTAGGACTTGTTGTAAACATATAGCATATAACATTTGCAACTGATCCTCCTGTGACCATAAAAGCTGATAAACTTGAAGCTATTTTCAAGTCTAAACCAGCTACAATAGTTAGTATTGGTATGAAAATTCCACCACCACCTATTCCACCAGCACTTGATATAGATGAAGCTATGAAGCAGAGGAATCCAGCTACCACCAAATGTAGTGAAATATACAATTGTGATTCTTGGAATTCTTCTGTTACATTTTTCAACTGAAATTTTTTGTGTATAACATGGTCAATATTGAACATAGATGAAAAGGGTCGTGTTTGTTTTGCATTTGAAGGATTGAATGCAAAAAAAGTGAAAACTAAAAATATAATAATACTTTTAGTTGTCATTTGCTTTTGATAGTTTTTCAGCAATGATAAGGACTTAGGCAGTGAGGTGAGGTGAATATATGCGTCTCTATGAAGCTGATTGGAATTACACTGTCTTTATATAGGTGAATTGATATTAGTACCACTTGTTGCTCCAAAACAAATTAATGCATTGCTATTCATTTTTATTATGACTTAAAAGTGACATGCTTTTTTGATTTATAATCACAATCATTTAAGAATTAACTACTTTGCCATTTCATTTAAACAATTATTAGCTATAGCTAATACTTAGACAAATTGTAAAAAGTAGATTCTAAATATTGAAATAAATATATAATAATTGCAATCGTTCTATACTCAGATACGTAGATATAATATATTAAACTAGATCTATAATTAAACAACAAATGTTATTTCTTTTATATTTTTGTTCTTTTAAAATACTAGATTAAAGTGTCTTGTGATTTTGCAAACATGATGAATAATTTTAGTAACTCTACAGTTTATTATTTAGGAAAAAAAAAAGAAAAAATTGCATTAATTTGAAGAAATTTGAAGGAGGATAAGTGGGGCGCATAAAAGATGAAAAGAGAAAGGAAACACATGTGAGATGTCACTATGTAAGTATAAAGCAGTGTTAATAATATAAATAATGCGACAAAATTAGAGGCATGAAGGAAAACAACACCACTGCGCCGTTGATTTGGAAACTTATAGACAGTGTGCTAAATTTCCCTACTCGCATGTTTTTTCTTTTTGACCATATAGCTAATTGTTACGGATTAAAGAATGCAAAATGTTAACTATCTTTGTTAAAAACTCACATATGAAAAAAATTTAAAATTGTATTAGACATATTTTAAAATTATAAAATGTGAGATTTTTAATTCAGAATTTAAGTTTTTTTTTTCTTCACATCGACTGATTTTGTCTTTCAATTTAGAAATTATTTCTTAATTTTTTAAACCGTACTCAAATCACTTACTTTTTGAAAGAAAATTACCTTTTAAATTATAATTTTTATAAAAGTGACTCGAAAAGTTTAATATTTAAACAGTTTATTTTATTTTATTTTTAACTTCTAAAAAAAATCTAGAACGAAACATGGCGGAACGTAGTGAGATAAGGGGGGATAGCCATCTTCACTCAAAAATCTCTAACATTTTTATTTTATAAAAAATAACATATACAAAATAATTTTAAAATGCTAACTGAAAAAAATATATACACATCTTTTAACTTAAATTTCAACTATGTATTACGAGTTTCACCATAAAATACAAAAATGAAACTAATAATTTTATACCACAAAAATTGATCAAAATCAATTAATTTGATTTCAATTTTTTTTTCATGTTTGAGTCAAAGCTTAATCAAATCAAATAAAATCAATTTCTATTGATTTGTATATGATTTTCTTAATTTAAAATTGACTAGTAATATTTAAACAACACAATTATACTTTATATCACTTTTTATTAATAATGTTATCTTAAAAAATGTTGTATTTATATATTTTTTTCATCTCTTGTCATAAAAAGTATTAATTGTTTTCATAATATAAAAATTTAGTGTTACAAAAATTTCATATTCGTTTGATTCATTATTTCTTTATTTATTTGTGTTTACAATTTATCATAAATTTATAATTTAAAATTCGTATGTTAATAAAATATATTTAATTTTTAAATTCAGTGCCTCAAATATTTTGGTGAAATTACTCCATTTTATGATTAGCTCTTAAAAGTGATAAATTTTCTTACAACAATTAATGTTATTTAAAAACTATAATCAAAGCTCCTCCATTTTATAAAAGAAAAAGAAAAAAAAAATACGTGTATCTATTTATCCAATATTTTTGGTTCTAGTTAATCCAAATTATATATAATTCTAACAGTGTATATATGAACGGTGGTTATCACAAGATCATTAGTGAATCACTATTATTATTTTTTTAGTCAGTGATCTAACTAAAAAGAATTAGTGATGTGAGGGTTTTGTTTTTGTTTTAGTGTATGATTTCTATATCTATTTTATATATTTAAAATAGATTTCGATCTTATCTCATAATATTTTTTTATATACATAAATATTTTTCAATTTCAGTCAAAAAGTTGACGTGTATGTCTTTATAGAAGTTTTTAAATAGCTTTTCACAAATTTTAATTATATACCATCCATTATTTTATATTATATCTTCTACTTAAATATTATTTTATAACGTCACATTATTATTTCATAACTTTTGTCTAATATCTTTCACATTAATTATACACTACTATTCAATACGTTTTTTTTTTATCTACTTAGTATTATCTATTTGCCATCTACTTAAATTTATTCAAATTCTTCAGAATTGAGAGTATATATGTCTCTCTTACTTGCCTCTAAAATATATTTCAATTATTTATATATATCTTTTATTGTTGGGTGCTTCTCTTTTATAAATTATATTCATAAAATTAAATATATATTATTGATATAACTATTATATCAATAATCATCTGACAATTAAACATAAAACTTAATTATATTAATATTTTTTAAAATATACTTAAATTAAATAAATTAAAATATATGCATGCAATCTAGTTAAGATTAAATTTTAAATACTTAGAAACTTTATATTGGAAGAAGCATGCATGCAGATATCTGTAGTTGTATTGGATCAGTTAAACTAGGTATAGTGAGTGGGTGTGCCAAAAAGCACTTTCACTTACGGGGCATGTATATAGTGGCACGATGACTCATAATGCATGACATTATTTTTTCATGACAAAATGTAATGACACGTTTTTTTAAATATATTTTGGATATATACTCAAATAGACTAGTCATAGACATGAGACATGGTTAATTCTAGAAAAGTTAGGTCACATGGATCTACACAAAAGACAAATCTATCTATATACTTTCTTTTTAACCATTCACCTATGAAATATACTCGCCAAAGCAATTACCGACATACTCTTTATTCTTTAACTGCTATTTTTTAATCAACAAGTTAATAAAATAATATTATTTCAACCTTTTCAAAAAGTGTTTGGAAAGTTTGAAAAATAAACCGATCATAAATAAAAAAATTGTACATGTAATTCTTTAGTGTTTCAGGTAGAAACTCACATAATGTTGGTTAGGATATTTTTTGATTATTTTATTCTTGTTAATTTTGTTTAAATTATAGGTAGACATCACATGTAGATCATGCGCTGAGATTTTTGTTTTCTTTCTAAAAATCTATCCAAAAATATAAAATTAATTATAAATTAATTATTTTAATTAGGTATTAGTTATAAATTAATTATTTTAGTTAAAGATTAGTTGTTTTAATTTAGATATATAAGTTTCATATATATTTACTGTTGTAATGATCTTTTCTCTTTTCATCACAAAAGTTAATTTTATTTTCTTTATTTTTTATATTTATTATTAATATTTTGTATATTCTATTATAATATCATAACATTAAATTATTATTTTTTCAAATTTGTTTTGTAAAAGTTTTATATAAATTTAATTAATTTATATTTTCTTTTTTATTTGATTCTTGAACAATTTGTTCATTTTTCTGCTATTCTCTCTATTCAAAACTAGTTATTTCTCCTTATTATTATTTTTTCTCTCAAATTCTAAGTGAGAATTATATCATCGTGATGATAATAATTAAAAAAAAGAAACTCATCAAATAATGAGCATTAAAGGCAACATGCTTGCCAACAAAACCGTTCAATGCGTTGATATCAACCTTGTTTCAATATTAACAATTTTTGTCAAGAATGAAAAAGACGAAGTCAAGTGCATTTGTTAAAGATTTGCAGTATTTTTTTTTTCTTCTTTTTAACTAAATTGAAGTTAAAAAAAATGCAAGTAAAATCTTGCATAAAAGCATAACCAATAACAAAAGAGAAAGATTGTTCTTGTTTTTTTTTTTTAAATAAATCTATAATTGAATTATCATTTAGAAGTCTTAATGACTAAAAAGTTACACATGCAATTTCGTTGAAAAAAACGCAAGAGAAGATCTTGCATAAAGGTATAAACTCGATTCAACACCTACTACAACAAAAAGAGAAGAAACAAGATTGTATTATACTCTTTTTGTTTTTATTTCAAACAAAGAATAAATCTTCATAAAATCTCATTGTTAGAAGGGTCGCGAACACATTGTTACTTACAGAGATATTAAATATGTAAAATTAGTTACAAGTTAGTTATTAACTACAAGTCAATTTATCTTAGTTAGAAATTAGTTATTATAATTTGAATATATAAATTTCATTATATCTACTATTATAACGATCTTTTCTCATTTCATTAATATATGCAAAAATTATCTCTAATTTTTTTCTCTTTTTGTTTATTATTTTGCATATTTTATTAAAATATAAGTAAAAATAACTCAAGAAGATAAATTTAATTTAATTTAACTTATTTTTGTTTAGATTTTGAGAAAAAAGGAAAAAAAAATCACACAATAATTTAGCAAGCAACTAATTAAGAAGGTTGATTTAAAGATAAATTCAGACACGCTCTTGCCTTAATTAGAATTCAACTTTTTTTGGTTAGAGGGAAAGGAAACAAACAACAAGAAAATAAAGAAAACACCAACGAGTTTTAGTCATATTAAGAGCATAAAATAGAACTATTTCAGCTTATAAGTCGGAGAACAATCCCAAATATGTAGAGAAGAATAGACTTAATTAGCATTAATTTATACAATCTCAAAGACAGTGAATGAGTGCTTCTTCATATTGATCACAAGCATGATCCTTAGCCATATATGCCTCAAGGTTCTCAACGAGTTAGTTGGCAATTTTTCATGATGATATACCCCAAAAATAGAAGCTTCCACAATTTATAGCTATTCGAATTTAGTTATATGAACTTCTCAATTAACATAAATATTTGTATTTATAAGATTGTTTAGAAAAATGTGTGGAAATCATGTTTATAAGTTTTTTTCACTTTATATTTGTAAGTTTTTAATAATAGCTTATAATTTATATTTTTATTAAACAAAATATATTAAGACAAGTATCAGTGGTACTCCAATTCATTACATGATACTAATTGAAAAAATTACATAAATAATTTATCTTCAACCCAGACACCTGCCTCATACACAATTATATTTTATTAAAAAATAATTTTTACATAAACATTTACTTAATAAATGCTTGTACTATAAATACTTAGATTTAAGGTTGTTTATCTACACAGAGCTTTAGTCTATTAGTCGGTTAATGTGAATATCATTGTCCTACCTACATTTTGATATATCTAATAAAGATTGTACATTTGAGATCCAATTTCCATGATTTGTTCACTATAAGACCTTACCAAACTTTAAACCTCACATTGCCTTGGCAAACCTCATACACTCATACTCAATAGAAATTTTATTTATTTATTTTTTAATTTTGAAAGAAGATTCAGTTTAGTCCTGATAAAAATTGCAAGGTCTAATTTGATCTTTAAAAAAAATAAAAATAACTTTTAATATTGAGAAAAATAAATTAGGATAATTTAATTCCTACAAAAACTATCATAAAAAATTAGCAATTTCTAACAATAAAAAAAAGAATAATTTAGTCCTTGAAAATAATTAAAATAAAAAGAGAATATATACTGTTCTTACAACACAAGAAAAGTCTCTAAATAATTTTCCCTGTAATATAGCCTCCATTTTTGTTCTTTTTCTTTTCTAGTATTCAAATAAAGCAATTCAATAGCAAATATATTCAATTGAATATCAACAGTATTCGGCAATTCTAAAACAAAATGAAGAAAAAAAATCAATAATATTAACTTCAATATTCAAAATTTTAAAATATTCACAATTCTCAAAAATATTTATAACATATCTTTATAGATGATGGTGCTTGAATGTTAAAGAAGACAAAGAATAAACCAGATGTGATTTATTGAACATATTATTAAGGGACACTTTTTTTTTTGTAGGTTTCTTTTCCATTATCGACAATAATTGAATTATCTCTTTTTAATTATTGTTAGATACTAATTGTCTATTTTATACAGTGGTTCATATAAGAGTTGAATTGTCTTAATTTATTTTTTTTCAAAATCTAAAAATGATTTTTTTTTTAAACCTACAATTTTTCTTAAGGACCAAAATAAATATTTACTCTTTTATTTTAAATATTAACTTGGGCAACATGCACCAATCCTAATCATACCCATTGCTATCTTAATTAAGTTATTTAAGTTTTTTTTGCATATATTATTATTAACACATTTTAAGGACTTATTATCAAACAGTCCAAAATTATGAGTCTGATTAATTTACATATTCGTCAATGAAGACACACGTTATTTTTTGATAAGCAAATAAAAGATGCTTTAAATTATTGTTATAGTGATCCCTCCAGCTAGCCTCAAAAGTTCCCATTAAAAATGTTGTATTATCTTATAATTTTAGTGTTATATTATTCTTTAACATCCCCAATTGGTTAGGCCTCTTGCTTGGTGAAGAAAGCTACTTAATCATTTAAAAAGAATGGTACTTTACAATTTGAATGCTTTTATATTTGATTGATGATATGTACGTATTTTAGATAAGATATATAGGAGATTCAATGTCTCCTCTCCGGTGGAAGGGAATAGAAAGCTTTGGATAACATTTAAAATGTCTCATACACAAAAGTGACATGCAATCGGTTTTTCTCTATTTCTTTGAAACGTGGAATTACCCACCCACATATACATTTTTTTATACAATTTTTCCTCGATTCCTTTTTTATGTATAATATATATATATATATATATATATATATATATTATTTTCACTTAGTTCTTAAATAAAGTTAATTAGAAATTAAATATTTTATAAATTAATGACAAAAGAGAGTAAAATCACTACAAAAATAACATTAATTTATGGGGACTTAAAAAAGATTTTGTGGTTGAACAAAACTTTTACAAATTATTTACAAAAAAATCTTCACAACTACTAAAATTTAAATTGACCGTTAATTGTAGTTGAAAAATTCCACATAAATGAAAATATATTTTTTTGACTAATTTTAATTTTTGTGGTGGCCAAATATGGTCACAAAATTGTTGGAATTTAAAAAATTGTTTAAATTTATGACGATCAACACATTCATAACAAATTTGATTCATTAAAAATTTTAGCATGTATTTGTGGTAGCATATACCGTCACAAAATTCAGCTGATATTTCGACCGTTGAGGTCGCCACAAATGTGCCGTTGGAATTTTGTAGTGTTTTACTGTCATACATGCTTTTTTTCTCTCTATATGTATCACTCTTACTTGTTTCTTACTTTTCTATAAATTTTCTCTCTGTTTTTTTTGTATAAATATTTTTTTTTGAATTTTTACTTTTCTCTATCTTTTCTCTCTACTTTCTCTCTTCAGTTTTAGTAAGTTTTTATTTTATATTTTGTTTTTTAATATTAATTTTTTATTTGAAGTTATTTATTTAATAAATATAATTTATGATATAGTTTATTCAAAATTTTCTCCAATTTTTTTGTATAATATTATTTATTAATTTTAGAATATTTTATTTTATTTGGTAGTAATAATTTAATTAATTATTGAAAATTTTATTAATATTAAATTATTATATTTGTTTTTATATATTATTTTATTATAAATTATATTAATATTATATTTTTTAATATTAAATATTATAATTTTTTTAATAATGTTATTCCTTTGTAGCGGTTTAAATTCCGACAAATAAAAAAAAAATCAACTATGACTATTTTGTTTATTTTCTTGTTATGGATATGATGGTGTACACCACAAAAGCCTATGGCATTGGAGGGTACATATCTCTCTATGAACATTGACCTTCTTTGAGGCCTTCATATTGGATCGTCCGTCCCTCTTCTCATTTTGTTTCATGGCTTATTTATCAATGATAGTATCTACTTTCCAAACCCCCAAATAATTATTATGCCAATTAGAAAGTAACAACTCAAAATTCTTATTTCTCTATGAATGAACCATCAGTACCAAGATATATATAATTTTAATTCATTAAATGGTCAAGTTGTGAAACACTTTTGTGAGAAAGAGAAGTTTTCCTAATTTTTACATATATATGAAGCTTTTCGAGGGATAAAAGGATTTCTTAAAAGGGGCCATTAATTAAATTTGTGTTATCTGATAATTTTAGTGCAATCTTTAACATCCATCCCAATTGGTTTGGACTCTTGCTTTGGAATGCATGGGTTGGAGAAGAAAACTACTTAATCATTTTTTTAAATAGAAATTGGACTGCAAAAATATTACATAATGGAAATGAAATCTCACCTATATTGGGATATCAAAATTAACATATATTATTTGCAACACCTAATAACTTTATTGAGAATCAATTGAAAACAAAACTACTTTACAATTTGGTGCTTTTATATTTAATTGTTTTGTACGTATTGTAGATTGTAGACAAGATATGTAAGTGATTCAATTTCTTCTCGGATGTGGAAGGGAAGTGAAAGATATGAATAAGATTTAAAAAGATGGTTTATTTTTTTAATTATTAGATAATTAATTGTTTTGTCTTTAAAATTTATCGACAAATGCAAACGTCTAGATCCAGGTTCAAAGATTTCGCCAGATTTTAAAATATCACATTTGTGTGCAAGTTTAACATATCTTTTATAGATAAAAAATAATAATTGTCTTCCGTTTATAAAAAAGAAAACTGCCTTTCAAAAATAAAATTATTAAAGAATTAACCTTCTATATATACTTAGTCTCTAATTTTATTTTTGTACTAGTATAATATTATAAATTTCATCTTTTGTCCTCCCTTATTATTATAAATACAGTAAAATTACTATAAATCTAGTGTAGATTATAAGGATTTAATTAAAATAGTTTAATTACTATGTACCGAGTATAGTTCATAGTTATAAGTTTTGATGTAATTACGATAAAAATAATTTTTTTTAATAATTCGATGATTGAGAGTAACTGATAGTATAAATTTTTTATACACAATCTGTATATATAAATTAAATCATAATTAAAAATAAGTATCCTTTAATAAAAAAAATTATTAAAAATTATGTGTCCTATATATACTTTTATTTACACAAGTGTCCTATATATATATATATTTACTAGTGACCGAAAAATATATACATGACACTGATTTTCAATTTAATAATACCACACTGTACTATGTTCGAAATGCATTAGACAATACATAACGAGCAACTAACGATGAAAAATAAATTAAACCTAGTTTTTAATTTTCCCACCGAATGATATTATATAAATCCATTTGCCCCCCTTCCACAAGCAGAAAATTGTTTAAGTTTGTTCTAAGCTTTTCAAGGATAGATATTAAGCTTTAATTATATATAAATACGATCCAGTATCTGTCACACTGCACAAAATGAGAAGCCAACTACCATAGGAGTAAGTTTTGTATTTTCCACTTGGCGTAAAGAGCCATATGAAATTTATTTTAAAAAAATTAAATGTTAAATAAATCCACTTGAAAACACTATTTTATATCCAAAATATATGTCGGTTGAAAACATGTATGTGATATGAAAATGATGGGGCTAGTAGCAAAATTTAAATACACTTTCTTCTTAAAAAATTTATAATACTTTCATCGGGTGAAAATCAAACTGCACGAATAAATACATTATTTTTTTTTTAATATAAATACGATATTTACATTCTTATTCTTATTCTTTTTCTTTTAGGATATTTCTTTTTCTTTGATGACGCAATTTCGCTAGAAAAACTAAAAATGTGGACTGCAAGAAGAAAGTTTTATTCAGCTATAGCTACTTGAACGATAGGATCTACCAAAAAATTCAATCAATTCCATTAACCTATATATAGTTCGAGTTTTTTGGATGACTCGATAATATGTATAACACTTTAATAATATTTTCACTTTTTGAATATGTATTATATTTATATATATATTTTGTTGCAATTTTAGAATAATTTAATAACATGCGCACATTACAACATTTTTTATTTGTTTTTAATACTCTTGTCTTAAAAATTGTTTTTTGTTTTTTATTTTTAAATTATCATGATAAGATAATTTTAATTTGAAATTTGAGAGAGAAGGAGATAAATATAAATAAATTGTTTGAAATGTTGGATAAATAAGGAGAGGATGATGAAAACCTTGTTCAACAATAAAAAAGGAAATAAATCAATTAAGCTTCCAGAAAAATTTTCTCAAAAGATTTTGAAAAATAAATTAAAATAATTATTTTTTTGATACTATATTATAATTCTACATAAAAATCATAAAATAAGAGAAAATTAATAAAAAATATATACCGAACAATAACTATTTTTTTGATACTATATTATAATTCTACATAAAAATCATAAAATGAGAGAAAATTAATAAAAAAGATATACCAAACAATGAGAGAATTATTTAAATACATCAAGTGATACATAAAACTTATACAACCAATGAGTAACAATAAAACTAGTATAAGTAACTATATTAACTAAGTATTGTAGTTAATTTGTATAATTAATTAATTAATTTGTGTAATAAAATTGTTTTTCAATCGAGTTTTTTGATTGCTATAGCTTTGAAGAGGATGTATAGATTTTTAAACTAAGTATTATAATTTACAATTCATACTAAATTAATAATCATTGTTCACATATGTAAAAGAAATATACCACTATTGAAAAGATGGATTCTCAATCTCTTGGAATTACTGTACTTCAAGATATACCGTATCAATTATGACACAATATATTTAAGTCATTCCGAGTAAATAAACTTTTTTTTTTAATTTAAATCATTCCGAGTAAAGAAACTTACCAACAATGTTGCTATAATTTAAATGTTCAGCAGCAAATTTATTGTCGTTGAGTTTTTACTTATTTCATATTTACTTTAAATCATATTAATAAATATTATTGTTTGGAATTTTATAATTAAACTGTCACAATTCAGATGTTATAAATATTTAAGATTAATTTGATGTTTTATCTTAATCAATTTCAATATTTATTTTTAATATTTTTATTTTGTTTTTTTAGGTGAAATTAAAATAAATAAAAAACTAAATATCCAATTTAAAGAAAGTCAAATGAAATTTAACTTAGAAAATAAATTTAATCAAAGAATAATAATAAATATAAAAATAATGAATCTATCAAAAAAGAGGAAAAAAATGAACTACATAGCAAAATAAGTTGGACTTGGAGGCTAAACTCCCTTTTGTAAAAAAAAGTTAATATACAAAGTAAACCTAATTTTAAAAGGAGAGAGAAACAAAATAGAAAAACGGAGAGGATGGTATTAGATAGGGAAACGAGGAAAGAAAGAAATAAAGAAAAAGAAGAAAGAAAAAAAAAAAAAAGAAAGACAAGAAGAAAAAATGATAGAAAGAAGAAGAAGAAGAAGAAAAAAAGAAAAGGAAGAAGAAGAAGAAATTCAACTGTGGTGACAACCATCGCTCGTTTTGAGTTTACAGTTAATAATATTGAATATTGAAGAAGGGAAAAAAGAAATAAATAAATAAATCTAACAAGATCATGAACATATGATTTTTTTTATTTGTATATATATTATGATTATATAAAAGAAATTATATATATATATATATATATATATATATATATACACACACATATAATAAAAATATTAAAAAGATTTAAAAATACCTTATATTTTGTATTTTCTGACTTTTTTTATTTATTTGATCAAAATGTCACACTCTGAAAACAAAAATACAGAAATATCCTACTTTTTTGCCTAAGTTGCTGATCGAAATCTGGAAATGCGACGACCTGAAGGAATTTTTGTTTATTCTTAATAGATGGTCGCATTCCAAAGATGGGACCTTGTACTGGTATTATTTTATTTTTTTGCCATTTAATTAATAATTCTACTTATTATTATTTAATAAATTATAAATAATTAAAATATTTAAAAATTCAAAATACTATTAATAAAAATAATATATCAAATTTCTTAATTTTCTTGATCTAGTAAACAAATTTTTGTATTTAGAAATAAAGGTTTTATGGAAATAAATATGTTTTCTAGAATATTTTACAATATTATGATATTAATTAGATATCGTGTAAATATAGTTATTAAGTATTAGAGTTTTCCACATGAGTATATAAAAAGTTTGTATATCTATAATTAGAGGTGGGAATAGGTCAGGCCAGACCAGGCTTTGAAAGGCCTGAGCCTGACCTACAATGAATTTTTGAGGCCTAAGCCTGCCCTACGGCCTATGATAGGCTTTTTTTTCGGCCTGAGCCTGGCCTACGGCCTATCATGGTTTGGCCTGTAAGGCTATTTAAAAGCCTTATTCACATTAAAAATAATTTTTCTAACAAAATAATTTAAAGAAAATATGAAACAAACACCCTTTAAACTCTAAAAAATGATTTTTGGTTTAAAAGAATAAATTTTTTATTAAAACAAACGCACCCATTATTATCTCTCAAATAAATAGTCTCAAACAAACTCAGATTATTACCTCTCAAACAAATCTTCTTGTGCAACATCATATTTAGTAATAATATATATATATATATATAAAGGTAATAAATAAATAACTATCTATAGCTACATGATGCTCTACACATATCGATTTATATGATTCTCCATATACCAATACTAATGTGTATATGTATATATATATTAAATAAAAAAATGATTTTTCTAACAAAATAATTTTTAAAAAATATGAAACAAAT
>NC_021160.2:1619740-1630082 GCF_000331145.2 Cicer arietinum | reverse complement strand
ATTATTATCTCTCAAACAAATGGTCTCAAACAAACTCAGATTATTACCTTTCAAACAAATCATCTCGTGCAACATCATATTTAGTAATAATATATATATATATAAAGGTAATATATAAACAATTATCTATAGCTACATGATGCTGTACACATATCGATTTATATGATTCTCCATATACCAATACTAATGTGTATATGTATATATATATTAAATAAAAAAAATGATTTTTCTAACAAAATAATTTTTTAAAAATATGAAACAAATACCTTTTAAATCCTAAAAAATAGTTTTTGGTTTAAAAGAATAAATTTTTTATTGAAACAAACGCACCTATTATTATCTCTCAAACAACTCAAAATATTACCTCTAAACAAATCCTCTCAAACAACTCAGAATATTACCTCTCAAACAAACTCATATTCAGTAATAATAAACAATTAGGGTTTTTAAATTTATATACTAATAATATATATAAAGATAAAAAAAAAAATAGTATTGGTTTTTATAAAATATAAAGTAACAAATAAATAATATCGGTTTTATAAAAAATATGTTGTTTTCATACATGTTTTTTGGAGTGAGTGCAATGGAAATTAGAAGAAGAAAAAATAGAAAATAGAATACATATAAAATATATATAGGCCGACCTGTCAGGCCTAATAGGCTTTTTTACAAGTCTGAGCCTGATCTATTTACATAAATAGGCTTTAAAAATAGCCTGAGCCTAACCTTTTTATTAAATAGGCCAGGCCAGGCCAGACCATAAGTAGGTCAGGCCATAGTCCCCTGTCGGACGGCCTAGCCTATTCCCATCCCTATCTATAATATCTCACAAGTTAGTTGACAAATGATAAAAGAGTGAAAATATTATTTTAATGTTAGAAAATGCTGCAAAATAAAAGTAAAAAAGAAGGTTAAATTTAAGGGTGTGATAAATATAAGATAAATTTCTCATTTTCACACAATACCTGCAAGCTTAAGTGATCAACATTAGTCGATCTTTTTTAGGCCACAAGGGCCAATATGATATCATGTTCTTTTTTTTCTTCTTATATGAAGACTACTTGTACAAAAAATAGAAATCAATCAAACAAATTATCTTTACTCACAATTTTATCTATATGTTTAGTTGTATAGTTTATTTAGCTTAATAGTTCTCAAAATTTGCAATCATTCGTACTTAATATTGTTTGGAGAAATTAACATATATCATCAATATCAAACATGATAAACATTTTTTTATAATTTAAAAACATTGACAACTAAATACTATAAAATTACGAGTCATCAGGAATTTTATAAGCACGTTTTTCCTAGAATTATTTATTCTTTGATATATAAGATTCATTTAATTTGTTTGTAACATCATTGAAGTGATGATAGAAATAAAATGAATGTAGTTAGTATGGTCTTTGGCTGGCATAGTTACCAGGGGAGAATTTGCAAGTAACGAAAGTGCCTCCATTATCACATCTAACTTTGCCACATCCAACACGTTGTGAATTTATCCAAACCACTTAGTATAACGAAGGCATTGATAGACTTAGTCTTTGTTTTTCAGTTTGTTTAATAAGTCCTAGTATTTAGGGAGACAAATTCTTTAGGAGTTTGTTTATTGCTTTGATTCTTTTCACTACATTATAGGGCTGTTAGATATGGTTAGATATATATAGCCTTAGTTTGCTATCGTTCAATAATAATATATATTCCTTCCAGTTGGCTATATTAGTCTATGAGTTTTAACAATTTGTATCAGAGCTCTGTAAAAGGCCTGATTGTATGAAAATGTGTGAGTGAAACAGAGAGAGAGCACAATGTCAACATCAGAGAAGTTTTTGCAACCCTCCATCCCAAGATTCGATGGCCATTACAATTATTGGGCGATGACGATGGATAAATTTATGAGAAGTAAGGAGATGTGGAGTCTGGTGGATGAAGGAATCCTGACACCGGCACCAAGGAAGATGGTGGAGGAAGCCAAACTCAAAGATTCGAAGGTCAAAGACTATCTACTCCAGGCAATAGATAAACAAATTCTAGAGACAATTCTCGACAAAGGGACATCGAAGGCAATCTGGAATTCAATGAAGCAGAAGTATTGAGGATCCACTAAGGTGAAAAGGGCTCAATCTCAAGCACTAAGAGGAGAGTTTGAGATTCTCACCATGAAAGAAGGAGAAAAGGTAGACAGTTACCTAGGTTGAACTTTGTCTACAATAAACAAAATAAATTCAAATGGCGAGACAATTGAGCAAAGTACAGTTGGGTCATTAAGGTACTTAGATATTTGACTCACAAATTCAATTACGTTGTATCCTCAATAGAGGAGCCAAATGATTTAAGTACGTTAAGCACCAATGAAGTGCACAGAAGTTTGTTGGTTCAAGAATAGAGGATGCATGGCTATTATGAAGAAGAGCTTATATTGAAAATGGCTCATGAAGACAAAGCAAACATAGGTAGAGGTCGAGGCGCGTTCAGAGGAGGAAATGATCGAGGAAGAGGAAGACAACCTCTAAGAGAAGCAATTATTGAGTGTTTCAAATGCCATAAGTTGGGACACTTTCGATATGAATGTCCTGACTGGGAAAAGAAAGCAAATTATGTTGAGTTAGAAGAAGAAGAGTTTTTGTTGATGTCATATGTAGAGCATCATGAAACAAAGAGGGACACGGTGTGGTTCCTCGACTCAAGATGCAGTAATCACATGACTGGGAACAAAAAATGGTTCCTTGATCTGGAAGAAGAGTTTAGTCAAATAGTAAAACTTGAGAATGACACAACAATGGACGTGGTTGCAAAAGGAAGCATAAGAGTGGAAGTGAATGGCATAATTCAGGTGATTTATGTTGTTTATTATATTCCTGAGCTTGAAAACAATTTATTAAGCTTAGGGTAAACAATTTATTAAGCTTAGGGTTTAGGGTTTATGGTAACTCTCTTTTCGCTATATTATTCCTTGAGTGGAATATTAGAACTATCAAATTATAAAATTTTGATGAAATTGTAAAGTTTTGATAATTTTTAATCTATTAAATTATGTTTAGATTTCACTTTTGACTCTTTAGTTTTTTTTTTTCCATTTTGATGTCTTAAATTATAAATTTAAACTTTAGTCTCTTAAATATTTTAATTTTGATAATTTTTAATCTATTAAATTATGTTTAGATTTCACTTTTGACTCTTTAGTTTTTTTCCATTTTGATGTCTTAAATTATAAATTTAAAGTTTAGTCTCTTAATTTTTTTTTTCTATGTTAGTTTCTTAAATTATAAATATATTAGTATTTTTTTTATATCAGTTGGCTGCTTAGATCTATCAAAACAAATTAAAACAACATATGTAAACTAAATGATCCAAATAGATCCAAAAAAATAAAAAAAACAAATAGAACAGAAAAAAAAAAACTTAAAGAAATTAAAATAAAATCTAAATGTAGCTGAAGAGATGAAAAGGTCAAAATCAAATTATAAAGGATTTCATTTATCAAATACCAAATGATGGTATTAATAGCTTGAAAGTTATATATGATGAACTAAAATGAAGATTATTAATTTTAAAATTTAAAAAGTACATCGTTATTACATAATATATTAATCAATTGATGATATAATAAAATGAATGAATGACTTAATATGGCATTTCGCCAGGACGGTTGCCAGGGGGAGAATAATTGCAAGTAACAAAAGTGCCACCATTATCACATTTCACTTTGGCACATCCAATACGTAGTGATTTTCTCCAAACAACTTGAGTATAATGGTTGCATTCACCATCAAAACATATGTTACGATATGAATCATAATGTGGTTTCTCTTCCGCCCACAATTTCACCGCCTCCTTGCCGCTCATGTCGCCGGTGCTTATTGCGATATTCTCGCCGTAACGGTTATTACCGGAGTGCTTCAATTGACAATCCTTACGTTGATTGGCATAGGTACGTGCAAAAGCAGCAACACTTTTGTCCCAAACCACATCGGGAATTTGAATCAAAGTACTAACGTTGAATCTTGCTATGTTGTGTGCTTTAACGTAGTCTGATGGTGAGTTTTGGGCATGTGCAATGTCACCCATTATAATAAGTGATAAGCCCAACACACATAATAGAGAAAATGAACCCATTTTTTTCTCTTAGTATTAATTGATGTTTGATGATAATTGTTGAAGCTATTGTGATGTATTTATAGGGATTTTTTATAACGTGAATATTTGGTAATTGAAAAGGTTAATATTTTTGTCCAAAAAATAGATACTTAAGGTTATTTATTATGTATGAGTCAAAAAAACAAAGGTTATTTATTATGTAAGAAATACAAGCGACGTGGGTTATAGAAAATTTTAAAAAGGAAATTGCGTCCGCCAATTGTAACGTAATTCTCATGATCGACTAGATTAACCGTGTTTTTGGTTTTAAGAAAATTAATTTTTTTGTAGATTGAATTTGTAAAATTAATTTTTTTGGTAAATTGAATTTGTAAAATTAATTTTAAAATTTTATTATTATTATTATTTATTATTTATTATTATTATTATTATTATTATTTATTATTATTATTATTATTATTATTATTATTATTATTATTTTGACTTACCACGATAGTAATGTTACAACTGCATTCAAATTTTCTTTTAAAAAATATAAAATGTTTGCTAACAAAACATAAGAACAAAAAAAAAGGGTACCAGTTCAAATTTGGTACTATAAAATTATATATAACTTACGTACAAGGTCAATGACAAAATCAAATATGAGATTTCGTTGTGTGAGTAAATTACGGTAGAATTTGTTATTATTTTTAAGATAAAAAAATTATATATATATATATATATATAACTTAATTTAAAAAATTTAAAAATGGAAAATAATAATTAAAAATTAACGGAGACCGATCATTTAATATTAGAAGATGTGCATGAACATTCACATTGAATTAATATCAATTTATGTTTTTACCAAACAAACATAATTTATTTTCTATTATATCGTTAACTTCATCCCTTTATACACGCCACTATTTAATTTCCACATCAAAATTATTCATTAAATATTAGGAAATTAAAAATCAATGATAGGACGAAATTGTGTAATTTTTTAAATTGGAGGTTAAAATTTTAATATAATTTTAAGGATTAATGTTGTGAATTGATATTAATAATAGAAGAACAAAACGTACATTTAAGTAAAAAAAAATACTTGTGATATTATTTGGATTAAATCTGGTTATCATATTTTAGCGGATGGATTGAGTGAGACAGGTGAACCTTTGAGTGACATTATTTGAAATAAATTATTTCCTCTAAAAATTTCTCTTTTCGCAAGAAAATTTGTGGTTAATAGATTAAAGATTATTTGGCTACTTAATGGGTGGCTTGAACAACATTCATTTTTGTTTGTCGGTGCATGCGATAGGACAAAAATAATTGAATACTTATTTTTTAAGTGTTCTATTTTTGGTAGGGTATCGAGAGAAATTGAGCTAACTTAAGATTACAAGTGTTTTCAGAATGAAATCTCTCTTCACATTAAACAGTTCGAAAGTTTGTATTTTAAGACAAGATATTGCATCAAAGACTTCAAATTATTGAATGTGTGGATCATTTGGAAGGCTCCTAATAAAGTACTCTTTAACCAAGACATTATAACATCACTTACTTTACCCGATCATGTTATGGTCGCATCATGGTCGTGGCTCAAAGTTAAAGCTAAATGATTTTCTTATGATTTCAACCAATGGTGTCAAGAATCTCTCGAATGCCTAGTTACCATGTTGCACTACAAGAAAACCGGCGATTAGCCACGGTTAATTATCCACGATCACGATGACTGTATGTAATTTAAAAAAATTTGTCACGGTTATGAACGACTAACATTATAATAAGTGTGCGTTGATTCCCTCTTTTCCAATTTGGCTCGTTTTCATTTTTTTTTTTCAGTTGCTCTTTTTTTAAATTCCCTATTTTCCATCTAAATCCCTAAAAATCCAGAACTCAACAGTAACATCGTTTCATCTAAATCCCTAAAAATATTATTCACCATTGTTTCACCACCGTACCGTTTCGACATACGTACTGTTTCATGCCGTAACACCACTGTTTCACTCTTACGCCACAGTTTCGACTCATTCGACCCTACCTTTCACCTTTACGTCAATGTACACCATCATAACGACATCGAAAAATCTATCATCTCTGATTTAGTTAGTCGCGAGTTTCTCCAACATTCTATTTTGCCTGGTGAATCCTCCATCACTTTTTAGAGGGATCAGAAGTGTAAGTAAAATCAATCTTTAAAATATGTCAATTGGCTCCTGAAAATATTTTTCTGGATACTGTTGCTGCTGAATTAAAAATTTGATTTCTAATTTCAAATGACAGTGAATGTATGACCTTCTTTTAGGTTTCAATTTTTGCAGCTGATACCGACACATAAGGACTTGCTCTTTTCAGCTTCTTCTTCAGGTTCTATTTTTTTATCTTTAAGTTCTGTTTTTTACAAACTTATTTGGCGATTATGTTCTTTAGGTCGTGTCTTTTTATTGTGGTAGTTGAAGAATTTTGTGTTTTTGTTTTTAGAGTTGGGGATTGTTGAGTTTGTAGTGTTTTTTTTTTATATTCGTTTCTGTTCATTGATTTGTATGTGTTTTTGAAATTTGATATATGTTGAGATTTCTTCGTCTACTGATTTTTTATCGCAGGATCAAGGAGATTGAATATTAACTTTGTGGTTGTTTAATCATTTGATTTCATTCATTTTACTCTAATATGAATAATTGTTATTGTTGTTCTTAATGATGTTTCTCTGTGTATAATTATTGTTGTTGCTTATGTTTGATAATAATCTATTCCTTTGTGTTATGTGTAGATTTCACTTGTTATTTTACTTGGTAGTATATGCTAGTGGATTTCCTTGATTGTAACGCTGTCCAAGATAGTTCACCAATTTTGTACTCATAACATAGTATGCCAATCTTTCACAACATTCATTTCCTATAAAAAATGTTTCAAATTCAGCATCATATAGCTTCTTCATATTATAACACACAAGCATACATTACATACTAAAATTAACTTACATCATGCAATTTAACACATCATTGATTCTATTTCTAAGAAACAAAAGAACAAAATATAATTTTATACCAAGAATGAACCAACAAGCTTTCCAATTTCCAGTCTTTTTCTTGTTGGCAGGTTTTCTATTGATGTTAATAGTTCCATCTTGTGTATAAATTTCATCTTCTGCCATACTAATAATACAGTTTCCTTATTCGCCGATTCTTTTTCGCTTTGTTATCTTCAAAGAATCAGACCCCTACAAATTCGTTTGCAGGCTTCCTGAAAAAAAAATGGATACATAAGTTGAATTCGTTGGCATTCAAAGACACTTCCAAAACATGTTTCGAGAGTTTGGCCATATGAAAGTTCCGAAACATAATTTTTTTTTAAGTTTTATTTTCTTTAATATTGATATATTGTAGTGCCTAGAAATAGAGGTGTGTTTGGCCAAATTATTCGCAACTTGATAGGTGATGGTGCAGAGAGAATTCCACCAACAACATCAAACAAACAACGAAACGAAGCAAATCGTCCAATTAGGCAGCGTCATCGAGGAAAAGATGTCAATGATGATGTCGTTGAACCTACTGAGCATTCACAGATGGAGGAGGATGTCTCTAAGCCTCATATGGAACAGGCTGAGGAACAATATGTGTAACACCCCGTTTTTCAAAGCGAGGATATATTTTTTTTTCAAAAGTAATTAAAAACAAACAAAGAATTAAATCAGGAAATGCCTTTGGATAAATAATTGAGTCATTATAATTTACAAGCAGCGGAAAAGTTTCTCCAATTATAAATCCAAAACATTTACACAACAACAAATGGTACATGGAACCCATTCAAATAAGATGTCAAACTGACAATATTAGTATAAGTACAATTTTCCAAACTAAAAATACTTCAATCCAAAAAGAAGGACACCTAGTCCCTATACATCATCCTAATCTGATCATCCTACCAAAAAGATATACACCCTGAGTGATCTCCACGCGCCCCGTGAGATCCTCCTAACGTAACTGCAGTCAAGCGTTCCAATCTCCATTCCCGTCCGTAGGGTACGAACCGGTAGGACCGTCCTGACTCTCATCTGATGGCAAAGCCCAGATTTCCACAATAATTGTAAAGGGTCACCAACCAAAAAAAAATAACAGTTAACACATAGCAATTAAGTTTTTAAATGCTCAAAATAACTTTTCAACTAAGCATGCACCTTAACAGGATTTTCAATATGCGAAAGGTTCATACAATACTTGCCAATTAAAATGAAAGTAAAATGAGGTTCTCAATCTCCTAATTAACACATAACAAAACAAGACATGGATAAGTTAATGAGTAATCAATCGTCTAACTCGAACTGAGGATTTTCACTGAGCCAATCGATTGGGAAATCGATTGGGGTGAAGGTTTTTAATGAAAACAGAATCCTGGGCTGAATCAATCGATTTGGCAATCGATTGAGTGAGTACTGAGCCCCCAGGTTTTAAGCCAATCGATTTCCAAATCGATTTGGTCGAATATGGATGAGTCCCTGACTTAAGGCCCAATCGATTGGGCAATCGATTTCGTAAATGATTTTCGAAAACTGATTACAAAATCGATTGGCTAATCGATTTTGTCCATTTGGCCAAGTCCCTGTCTACCATCCAATCGATTGGGAAATCGATTTCCCTGATCATTTTTCCAAAAATTTATGAATTAACTCAAGTCATTTCTAATCAAGTTCACAACCGAACACTTAGCAATTCCTACGCGATTACCACGGCAATTGGGATCTCGATAACCATCATACTTACACCCAATAACCAACACATAACACTTAGCACCTTCAACGTAATTACCACGATAAATCAAAATTCAAATCACTCAATCATAAACTCAAATCAAATACGACTCGCGTGCCAAGCACCCTAATGCAATGCGTATATGCCAAAATGCATGGACTCGGAATTCCAAACCAAAACCCTCCTCGAAGGGCCGTAAAAAATAGTTTTGCAATCCATCGCACGCACACACGCTAATCAATACATAACACTTAGCAATTTCAACACAATTACCACGACAACTCAAATTCAAAACACTCAATCATAGACTCAAATCAAACACGACTCGCGTGCCAAGCACCCTAATGCAATGCGTATATGCCAAAATGCATGGACTCGGAATTCCAAACCAAAACCCTCCTCGAAGGGCCGTAAATCATAATTGTACCGCCCATCGCAGGCCAAAGTACCAATTACCGAGGTGCCACCTATCACGGGTCTGCACGATTTACTAAAAAGCGTAAACCATAAACGTACTGCCTATCACGGGCCCGTATCGTTTATCGAGGTGCCACCTATCACGGGTCTGCACAATTTACCCAAAAACGAAAACCATAAACGTACTGCCTATCACGGGCCCGTATCGTTTATCGAGGTGCCACCTATCACGGGTCTGCACAATTTACCCAAAAACGAAAACCATAAACGTACTGCCTATCACGGGCCCGTATCGTTTATCGAGGTGCCACCTATCACGGGTCTGCACGGTTTACTAAAAAGAATGTAAATTGTAGTCGTACCGCCTATCACAGGCCAAAGTACTATCTACCAAGGTGCCACTTATCACGGGTCTGCACGATTTACTAAAAAGCGTAAACCATAAACGTACTGCCTATCACGGGCACGTATCGTTTACCGAGGTGCCACCTATCACGGGTCTGCACGATTTACTAAAAAGAATGTAAATTGTAGTCGTACCGCCTATCACAGGCCAAAGTACTATCTACCAAGGTGCCACCTATCACGGGTCTGCACAATTTACCCAAAAACGAAAACCATAAATGTACTGCCTATCACGGGCCCGTACCATTTATCGAGGTGCCAACTATCACGGGTCTGCACGGTTTTCAAAAACGTAAATCATAAATGTACCGCCTATCACAGGCCAAAGTACTATTTATCAAGGTGCCACCTATCACGGGTCTGCACGATTTACAAAAAGGATGAAAATGCATGAACATATACCGACTCCATTCACAACAAACGTTAAGCAAATGCAGATATTAAAAGATTCCCCATTTTTAATATCCATTTAACTTAAACGGTTCTCACGACAAACATTAAGCAAACAGACATATTAAGAGATTCCCCATTCTTAATACTCTTTCGACTTAACTGATTTTTCAAAACAAACATTAAGCAAATCAAGACATTAAGAGATTACCTATTCTTAATGCTCATTTAACTCAACGATTTTCCAAAACAACATTAGGTAAACCGAGATATTAAAAGATTCCCCATTT
>NC_021160.2:1612518-1619183 GCF_000331145.2 Cicer arietinum | reverse complement strand
ACTTTTAACAAATATCTCCAAAATATTATTAACTTTGGCTAAAAAGCCTCCGAGCCAAAATCCAAAATACACATTCCTACCCCCTAAAATTAGTTTCGTCCTCGAAACTATACATCGATAAATAACTCTGGGTATGCATCGATAAATAACTCTGGGTGTTGTTCTCTCATCTAAATGTAGCTGAAGAGATGAAAAGGTCAAAATCAAATTATAAAGGATTTCATTTATCAAATACCAAATGATGGTATTAATAGCTTGAAAGTTATATATGATGAACTAATGAAGATTATATTAATTTTAAAATTTAAAAAGTACATCGTTATTACATAATATATTAATCAATTGATGATATAATAAAACGAATGAATGACTTAATATGGCATTTCGCCAGGACGGTTGCCAGGGGGAGAATAATTGCAAGTAACAAAAGTGCCACCATTATCACATTTCACTTTGGCACATCCAATACGTAGTGATTTTCTCCAAACAACTTGAGTATAATGGTTGCATTCACCATCAAAACATATGTTACGATATGAATCATAATGTGGTTTCTCTTCCGCCCACAATTTCACCGCCTCCTTGCCGCTCATGTCGCCGGTGCTTATTGCGATATTCTCGCCGTAACGGTTATTACCGGAGTGCTTCAATTGACAATCCTTACGTTGATTGGCATAGGTACGTGCAAAAGCAGCAACATTTTTGTCCCAAACCACATCGGGAATTTGAATCAAAGTACTAACGTTGAATCTTGCTATGTTGTGTGCTTTAACGTAGTCTGATGGTGAGTTTTGGGCATGTGCAATGTCACCCATTATAATAAGTGATAAGCCCAACACACATAATAGAGAAAATGAACCCATTTTTTTTTCTTAGTATTAATTGATGTTTGATGATAATTGTTGAAGCTATTGTGATGTATTTATAGGGATTTTTTATAACGTGAATATTTGGTAATTGAAAAGGTTAATATTTTTGTCCAAAAAATAGATACTTAAGGTTATTTATTATGTATGAGTCAAAAAAACAAAGGTTATTTATTATGTAAGAAATACAAGCGACGTGGGTTATAGAAAATTTTAAAAAGGAAATTGCGTCCGCCAATTGTAACGTAATTCTCATGATCGACTAGATTAACCGTGTTTTTGGTTTTAAGAAAATTAATTTTTTTGTAGATTGAATTTGTAAAATTAATTTTTTTGGTAAATTGAATTTGTAAAATTAATTTTAAAGTAAATTAATTTGTTTAGATACCTTATCAGAAAAATGAGGTCAACAATAATAAATTTGAGTGTAAGAGTTTTGAGACAAAAGAAGAAATATTCTAAATGGAAAATTAATTTTAATCAATTGATCTTCAAATATAATATACCATGCAAAATCAATTTTAAGTCTCTTAGACAATTTTGACTCTTCCAAACTTGATTTCACTTTGTTTAGAAAACTAAAAAACTTATTTATTATTATTATTATTATTATTATTATTATTATTATTATTTTGACTTACCACGATAGTAATGTTACAACTGCATTCAAATTTTCTTTTAAAAAATATAAAATATTTGCTAATAAAACAAAAAGAGAACATAAGAACAAAAAATGGGTACCAGTTCAAATTTGTTACTATAAAATTATATATAACTTACGTATTAGGATTTCAAATATGAGACTTCGCAATTGTGTGAATAAATTACAATAGAATTTACTATTTTTTTTTGAGATAAAAAACAATGTGTTTATATATATAACTTAATTTAAAAAATTTAAAAATGGAAAATAATAATTAAAAATTTATGGAGACCGATCATTTAATATCAGAAGATGTGCATGAACATTCACATTGAATTAATATCAATTTATGTTTTTATCAAACAAACATAATTTATTTTCTATTATATCATTAACTTCATCCCTTTATACATGCCACTATTTAATTTCCATATCAAAATTATTTATTAAATATTATGAAATTAAAAGTCAACCATAGGATGAAATTGTGTAATTTTTTAAATTGGAGATTAAAATTTCAATATAATTTTAAGGATTAATATTGTGAATTGATAATAATAGAAGAACAAAAGGTACATTTAAATTAAAAAAAATTACTTGTGATATTTTGGGTGACGTTATTTGAAATAAATTATTTCCTCTAAAAACGATTGTGCAAAATGTTTATTAAACATATTATTACTTGTTCATATTGTAAATTATTTTTAATTTGTCGGATAAAATTACAGTACCACATAAATACATCTAATATCATACTATTACTTAGACTTAGTGCAAAATGTTTATTAAACATACTATTACTTATTCTTATTGAAATTATTTTTAATTCTTTGGATAAAATTACAGTACCACATAAATACATCTGATATTATATTATAATTCTAGATTGAAATTATAAAATGAGAGGAAAATCATAAAAAATATATACTGAATAATAATAAAAGAATTGTTCAAATATATCAAGTAATACATAAAACTTATTTGGCCAATAAATAATATAAAACTAGTATAACTAACTATTATAGTTAACTTATATAATTAACTAATTAATTTGCGTAATAAAATTGTTTTTCAATCCAGTTTTTTGATTGTTATAGCTTTGAAGAGGATTTATAGATTTTCAAACTAAGTATTATAATTTACAATTGATACTAAATTAATCATTCTTGTTCACATATGTAAAAGAAATATACGACTATTGAAAAAATTGATTCTCAATCTCTTGGAATTAGTGTGCCTGAAGATGTATCATATGAATTATGACTACCGGAGACATTCACAACTAACACATTTGTTACGAGATCAATCATAATATCGTTTCTCATCCACCCACAATTTCACCGAGTTTGTGCTGTTGATGTCGCGGTTGCTCATAAGTATCAATTTACAATCCGTGCGTTGATAGGCATATACACGTGCAAAATGACCAAGATAATCGTCCCAATAACATTGAATCTTGCTATGTTGTGTGCGTTAAAGGAGTTTTGTACCGTGCATTTCCCACTTTTACCTCCCACCCTCCATTCATATGAAAAAGACCAAATTGCCTCTAGTGTTATCTATAAAAACCTCCCAAAAATTTCACTTTCCTTTTTTCACCTATTTCATTCGAAAGTTTAAAATATCCGATTTTGAAATTGCCAAATATTCGAAAGTTTGAAACCTTCGAAATTGAAAAGTAAGAATAACGTTTGAAAATTTGAAACTTTGGAAAGTAAGAAATGCAAGGAAAGATTCGAAAATTTGGAATGCATGAAAAGTTTCGAAGCTGATTCAGAACTTTGGCATTCAAAAACACTTCCAAAACATGTTTCGAAAGTTTGGCCAAATGAAAGTTCCGAAATGGATTTTTTTTTTTAAGTTTTATTTTCATTTTTTTAATATGATATATTGCAATTCCTAGAAATAGAGGTGTGTTTGGCCAAATTATTCGCAACTTGATAGGTGATAGAGGTGATGGTGCAGAGAGAATTCCACCACCAACATCAAACAGACGATGAAACAAAGCAAATCGTCCCATTAGGCTGCGTCATCGAAGAAAAGATGTCCATGATGATGCCGTTGAGCCTACTGAGCATTCACAGATGGAGGAGGATGTCTCTGAGCCTCATATGGAACAGGTTAAGGAACAATATGCTGCACATGTTGTCGATACTGATGATATTCATGATGTTGCTGCACATGCTGATGATGTTGATGATATTGATGATCATGATTAGCACACTGGATTCCCCAGAGGATCGATAGTGACACATATGTTGACACAGTATGAGCACCACATGGCTTGGAGGCTATGGGAAGGAGAGATATATTTTAATTAATATTTAAATATATTTAATTAATTGTTTATTTAATTTAAGTTTATTTAATTAATTGTTTATTTAATTTAAGTTTATTTAATTAAGTTTATTTAGTTTTTTTATTTTATTAATTGTTTATTTAAATTTATTAATTAATTGTTTATTTAAATTTATTAATTAATTGTTTATTTAAATTTATTAATTAATTGTTTATTTAAATTTATTTAATTAATTGTTTATTTAATTTTATTTAATTAATTAATTACTGTGTGATTACTTGCAGGATTGTGGATCGTTAAAAGTTATTACTCATATATTGAAGCTGAAGAAGTTTACCGAAGTTCCTGTATAAGATCCTATAGAGCATTGGATTCGAGAATCTGGGCTGCTACATCTGTCTTCATCCTACCTCACTATGGCTGATGCTGGTCTGATATCCATATTTGTTGAAAGATGGCACAGGGATATCAGCTCATTTCATTTGTTATTTGGAGATATGACTATCACTTTATGATGTTACTTATGTTGCAGTGCTGGAATTACGAGCACTTCCCTAGGATCTGTAAGCAGGGAGATAGAGGAGCGGTTCCTACACATCTTCCAAGAGCATGTAGGTGGATTGCAAAACATGTTGTTGAAGGTGAATTGATGACATATCGTCAGAGACTTGATGCTTTGTTGCTCGAGGATGTAGTGTTTACACCATATGATGATGATCGAGCTAATCATTCGTTTGTATCGATTTCAATGTTCTATGGATATCTTCAATGTGGTGGAGTCTCAGTCCCATATTTGTCGGAGCGATGCCTGTGACAGTTTGGTCGTATTCAATGCATTCCGTATAACGTTCCTCCGATGCCGAACAATATAGATTAGACATGGCAGACTACTAAGAAATCATTTATATTGGCCTTTCGAAGGCTATATCCTGTTGCAAATTTTCCTGGAGATGTCACTACAGACTACTATGCATGGTACATGAGTGTTTTACATCCTCTGATCATCCCTCCATCTATTGTTGCACCTTCGAGTCCACCTACTATTGCTGCACATGATGGTCCATCATCTTCTGCACATGTTGGTCCATCATCGACACGAGACCGTAGAGTAGTTGAGCTTGTATGTATGGCCATTAATTTGGTAGCTCCATTTATTGAAGTTCATGAGATATTAAGTGAGTTAAGCCTCTTGTACGACGATTAGTGATTGTGTTATGTATATTGAGATATTGAACATGCAAGCTTATACTTTGTCATGTGATTGACAAATTTCCTCTCTTCTTCGTTTAAACGCCCCAAATAAGAATGACTGATTACAGTATCAAGTAAATCAAGTATATCTTCCACCTCTTTCGCATTCCAAAATCAATTTGTCTTTTCTTCCCCTTTTTTCGGTTGCTTTATCTGATCGAATGGTAACAATTAAAATTCCATTTTACCTTCTAATAGTTTTTGTCCATTCAAATACAACTTCTCGAGATGGAAATACCTACAAAATATGTTTCAAATAAAACATCAAATATATTGCTATAATAAAAATTTGATCGGTGATGGATTATCAGTAATAATAATACTTGATCAGTGATGAATTTTTCTGTAGAATCTATAACCGTTCTTGAAGCAGAAACCTCAACTCTACTCATACCTAATTTAAAAAAAAATAAAAAATTTAATTAATAACAATATTGTATTTTTTCTCCACGAATAGAATTTGGAAAATGAGGAGGGAGTATCAAGCCTTAGCTAGATTCTTGGCTATGAATTTGGCTCTTCTAAAGGAGATGAACATTTACCAAGTTGAGTAGCAAACCACGAGGATACAAAAGAATGTGTAGCTCCAGGATCAAACAGAACATGAGCATCTCTAGAACAAATAGAAAGTATACCTGTAACTACTGCATTGGATGTCTGTGCATCTTGACAAGTCAAAGCAAACACTCGAGCCTGACCTCTTCCTGCTGGTATCTGACCTCTACCACCAAATCCTCTACCTTGCTGCTGAAATGTTCCTGAACCTCTGACATAAGAATTTCCACTCTGACGCACAGATGCAGAATGAGTCTGAGAAGATGCCAAAGCTGTTGGTGCTGACGCATAACTAGAGGGTGGATGTGTCGTGTCTACGGGACAATCCCTCATGATGTGACCTATTTGGCCACATTGGTACCACATCTTAGGATTGCCATCTCTAGAACAATTCCCGAAGTGAAACCTACCACAAGTAGAACACTGTGTAGCTGAAACACCAGAATGTCTCTGAGGGAAGGTGGGTTGTGATGCTGCTCCAGAATCTGATCTACGAATCTGCACTGTCCCAGAAGACTGCCCACTATGACCACCCCTTTGAGACATGAGTCCTTGTTGCCCCTGATAACCAAACATAGATCCACCACCGCGATTTGAATAGTTACTGTAAGATCCTTCAATCCTTTGCTTCTTATGTGAATCTTGTTTATTGCCTCCCTTTTCCTTCTGTCGTTGCTCAATCAAAAGGGCTAAACTCAAAACCTCAGCAAAAGTAGAACAATTCGACCCAACCACAGATCTAAATAAATAATCCTCCAATCCTCTAATGAACCTCTTAACACGCATCTCCTCAGTGATAGGATACAGAGCATGCCTAGAGAGCTGTGTAAAATGAGCACTATACTCTGAAACTGTCATACTCTCTGTTTGCTCCAATCGCTCAAACTCATGAGCTAATCCATCTCTAACACTCTCCGGAAGAAAACGAGCCATGAACAACTGAGAAAACTCTCTCCATGCTAACGGAGGTGACCCCACTTGTCTACCATGTGACACTATATCAAACCAATCACGTGCCACGCCTATTAGCTGAAATGATGTCAGTTCTACT
>NC_021160.2:1563970-1610089 GCF_000331145.2 Cicer arietinum | reverse complement strand
GACAAGGGTTTTGTTTTATTTAATTATTATTAGTATTAATATTAATATTATTATTATTATTATTATTATTATTATTATAATATATATATATATATATATATATATATATATATATATATTTACGCAGGCGTTACAATATTATATAAAAAGTTCTTCGACAAGAGGAGTTTAAAATTTGTTTTCTAGTCCATATTTTTATCTTAACTTATACTAATTAAAAAGTTCATATTCAATACGTCTCAAGTTTTTTATAATATTCCAAATATTTGTAAAGAATCCTCAAAATATTTAAAAGTTTATTTTTACCATAAAAAATTTAAAATTTAGAGGACACGATAGTAAAAGTGTTTGCATGATAATTTTGATTAAAAACTTATCTAATTTTATTTCGTCCCAATAAGTATTAATCATAGGGTATAATTCAAAAAATAAATTAAAATTGACTTAAAAACTTAAAGTAAGTTGAGAGTAAAAACTATACTAACATTTGTAATTAAAAAAACTCTCTTTTTGCTATATTATACCTTGAATTATAAAATTATAAAATTTTGACAAAATTATATTTTTAGTTTGTTTAATTATCTTTAAATTTCACTTTGCCTCTTTAATTTTTTTTTTCTATTTTTATGTCTTAAATTATAAATCTTAACTTATACGGATGTTCATATTCAATATATAATATTCTAAATATTTGTAAAGAATCCTTAAAAACTTTAAAAGTTTGTTTTTACTATAAAAAATTTAAAAGTCAGAGGAAAATATATCATGTTTTGTCCCAACAAATAATATAAATGTTTGCACAACAATTTTGATTAAAAACTTATCTAATCTTATTTCGTCCCAATAAGTATTAATCAAAGGGTATAACTGAAAAAATAAATTATGGGACTATATTAACATTTGTCATTAAAAAAACTCTCTTTCCGCTGTATTATTCTTGAATTATTAAATTATAAAATTTTAACGAAATTATATTTTTAATATATTAAATTATCTTTATATTTCACTTTGACTCTTAAATTATTATTTTTTTTCTATTTTGATGTCTTAAATTATAAATATAAACTTTGGCCTTTTAAAATTTTTCTTTATACGTTGGTCTCAGAGATTATAAATGTATTAATATTTTTTATATCAGTTTTCTGTTTATATCTATCAAAACAAATCAAAAAGATAAATTGTTCAGCATTTATAAACTAAATAATCCAAATAGAACAACAAAAATTAAGAAACCAAATAGAAGAAAAAGAACATAAGAAATCAAAGTAAAATCTAAAGGTAATAGCTTGAAAGTTATATATAACTAACAGATTGTTAATTTTATAATTTATTAAGATTGAGAAGTATATCGTGATTCCATCATATATCAATTAACCAATTGATGATAGAATAAAATAAATAAATGATTTAATATGGTAGTTCGCCAGGACGGTTGCCAGGGGGAGAATAATTGCAAGTAACAAAAGTGCCACCATTATTACATTTCACTTTGGCACATCCAATACGTAGTGATTTTTTCCAAACAACTTGAGTATAATGGAGGCATTCACCATCAACACATTTGTTACGATAATATTCATAATATGGTTTCTCATCCACCCACAATTTCACCGCCTCCGTGCCGTTAATGTCGCGGGTGCTTATTGCGATATTCTCGCCGTAACGGTTATTACCGGAGTGCTTCAATTGACAATCCTTACGTTGATTGGCATAGGTACGTGCAAAAGAAGCAACTTTTTCATCCCAAACCACATTGGGAATTCGAATCAATGCACCAACGTCGAATCTTGCTTTGTTGTGTGCTTTAACGTAGTCTGATGGTGAGTTTTGGGCATGTGCAATGTCACCTATTATAATTAGTGATAAGCCCAACACACATAATAGAGAAAATGAACCCATTTTTTTTCTTAGTGTATTAATTGATGGTTGATGAAAAATGTTGATGCTATTGTGATGTATTTTATAGGGATTTTTTATAACGTGAATATTTCTTAATTGAAAAGGTTATTATTTTTGTCCAAAAAATTGATATTTAATAGCTATTGTAAGAAATACAAGCGTCGACGTGGCTTATAGAAATTTTTAAAAAGGAAATTGCGTCCGCCAATTGTAACTTAATTCTCATGATCGACTAGATTAACCGTGTTTTTGGTTTTAAGAAAATTAATTTTTTTGTAGATTGAATTTGTAAAATTAATTTTAAAGTAAAGTAATTTGTTTAGATACCTTATCAGAAAGATGAGGTCAACAATAATAAATTTGAGTGTAAGAGTTTTGAGACAAAAGAAAAAAATATTCTAAATGGAAAATTAATTTTTATCAATTGATCTTCAAATATAATATACCATGCAAAATCAATTTTAAGTCTCTTAGACAATTTTGACTCTTCAAACTTGAAGTCGCTTTATTTAGAAAACTAAAAAAGTTTAAGTCTCTTAGGCAATTTTGACTCTTCCAAACTTGAATTCACTTTATTTAAAAAACTAAAAAAGTTTAAGTCTCTTATGCAATTTTGACTCTTTCAAACTTGAATTCACTTTATTTAGAAAACTAAAAAACCATTATGGTAGAGTTTAGTACTTTTTCTAAGATATAAAACAATATATGTATCATGTATGTATATAAAACTTACTTTAAAAAATTTAAAAATGGAAAATAATAATTAAAAAGGAATAGAGATCGATAATTTAATATCAGAAGATGTGCATGTATTCACATTGAATTAATATCAATTTATGTTCTTATCAGACAAAACATAATTTATTTTCTACTATATCATTAACTTCATCCCTTTATACACGTCACTATTTAATTTCCACAACAAAATTATTCATTAAATATTAGAAAATATAATGTCAACAAGTGGATTAATAAAATTGTAAATTTTCAAATTAGAGATTAAAATTTCAACATAATTTAGGGACTAACATTGTGAATTGATAATAATAATAATAATAGAAGAGTAAAAAGTACATTTAAATCAAAGAAAAATTACTTGTGATATTATTTAGAATAAATCTACTTATCATATTTTAGCGGGTGCATCGAGCGAGACAGATGAACCTTTGAGTGATATTATTTGAAATAAATTATTTCCTCTAAAAAAATTTCTTTTTGCATGAAAATTTGTGACTAATAGGTTATCCATGAAAGACATTTTGGTTACTCAGTGGATTGCTTGAGCCACATTCATTTTCGTGTATCAGATAGCTGCAATAGGACACAAATAGTTCAATCCTTATTTTTTGAGTGTCCTATTTTTGATAGGGTAACGAGAGAAATTTAGCTTGACTTAGGATTACAAGTGTTTTCATAATGAATTCTCTTTCACATGACAGTTCGAAAGTTTGTTTTTTGAGACAAGATATTGTATCAAAGACTTCAAATTATTGAATGTGTGGATCATTAATTTGGAATACTTCAAATAAAGTAGTGTTTAACAAGACATTATAACATGACTTACTTTACCCTTCGTGTTAAGGTAGCATCGTGGTGGTGGCTCAAAGTTAAAGCTAAATGGTTTTCTTATGATTTCATACTGGGAGGGTTGAGTTGCGGACTAGATCCCTCTAGATACTCTGAATCGGAATTCTATTGCACGGTAGAACACCGATATTGCTTGCGTTCTCCCTCCTTCACAAAATTGGGGTGCCTCTTGTGGCCCTCTCCAAGTTCATTATCTTCACCTTATATACTCTACTGGTGTGTGGTATCTCTCTAATGTGAGACTTCTCAATTTTTTCAATTTACAACAACACTAACTCTCATAAATGTCATCATTATTTCCAATAAATTTTTAAGGCATTATTATTATTATTATTGTTATTATTAATTTTGGCTTGTTAAAAAACCCAAAGAAAAATTACTTTTCTTTTGAAGGTTTTTGACTTGTAAAAATAATAACTGTAAACAATTTAATACTATATATATCAAATTTCTTAATTTTCTTCTTTAGAAACAAAGTTTCGTATTGAGAAATAAATATATAGTATATAAATATTTTTTATTTTTTACTATACAAATATATTTTCTGGATTATTTTACATTATGATATGCAATAAATATCGTGTAAATGTAGTTATTGTGTTTCAGAGTTTTCAATATGACTATATATATAAAAAGAGTTTTCAACATATATCTATAATATGTTACAAGTTCACAACACAAATTAATATTTGTACGTATATTTTAGAATCACTATAATTTATTGATATTTAAGAGTTTTATCAAATAATAAAAGAGTGAAACATGTGTTTTTAGCGTCGGAAAATATCGCAAAATAAAAGGAAAACTCAAGGTCAAAACGTAAGGGTGCGACGTACATTAGATAACCGTTTATACGGTTCAACTGAAGATAAAAATCAATCAAACAAATTATCTTTACTTATAATTTTATCTATATATTTAATTGTGTAGTTTATTTAGCTTAATAGTTTCTAAAAAAAATTACAACCACTATTTAGAGAAATTAATATATATATCATCAATATTGAACATGATAAACATTATTTTATAATTTAAAAATATTGCAACTAAGTACTATAAAATTATGAGGAATTCACTAGGAACGTGTTTCCTGGAATTATTTATTCTTGACATACATAAGATTCATTTAATTTGTTTGTATCATTATCTAAGTGATGATAGAAACAAAATGAATGATGAAGTTAGTATGGTTTTTGGCCAATATAGTTGCCAGGGGGAGAATAGTTGCAAGTAATGAATGTGCCACCATTATCACATTTCACTTTGGCACATCCAACACGATGTGAATCTCTCCAAACAACTTGAGTATAATGAAGGCATTCACCACCAACACATGAGTTACTATTATAATCATAGTTTGCTTTCTCATCCACCCACAAACTCACCGCTTCTGTGCCACTCATGTCGCCGGAGCTCAACGCGATATTCTCGCCGTAACCGCCATGATTACCATCCGAGTGCATCAATTGACAATCCTTGCGTTGATTGGCATAGCTTTGTGCAAAAGAAGCAACAGTGTTGTCCCAAACAATATTTGGAACACCAACCTCGGATCTTGCTGCGTTGTGTGCGTTCACATAATCTGTTGGTGAGTCTTGGGCATGTGCTGTGTGACCCATTATGAATATTAAGCCCAAGACACACATTAGAGAAAATGAACTCATTTTTTTGTTATTAATATTAATTTTGAATGCTAAATGCTATGGTGTTGCTGTTTGATGAAAAATGTTGGAGCTATGTATTTATAAGGATTTTTCCACATGGAAAATTTGTAATTGCTATAAGGATCTTTCAACACGGAAAATTTGTAGTTGCTATAAGGATCTTTCAGCATAGAAAATTTGTAATTGAGAATATTCTTTTGTAAGAAAAGTCGCAAGGGTAATATATAACAGTTATCCTATTTAATTTGTAAGGTTCAATGTACTTTTAATCTATTTATTTTATAAAAAATGATTTTTTTTAGTTCATTTATTTTTTAAATTAATTTATTATCCTTTTATTAATTATTTTTTGGAAATTTTTTCATCGTTATTATTATTTTTTTTATTATGTGAAGTTTTTATGAATGACGTAATATTTATGTAACATTTGTGATGTTGATTAAATAATTTATATGTTATTATTTTTTAAATTAATTTTATTATTTTATTTATGTTTCCAACTTATTATCAATATGAGATCGAAGTTTTTTTCACAACTTCTCGAACTTCTTTGTAACCCCTTTATTTATGTTTTTAAATTTTTAAAATAAAAAAGTTTAAATATTTTATCTAAATATTTTCAATCTTTAAATTATTGAGTAAATAAATAAAATGTAAATATTTTGAATTTTAATTTTAGATATTTTAATACATAAATAAAATAATTTTTTTATATAAATGGTTGTAGTAGGTTAACATTGTAAAAAAATTTATACTAATAATATATGACAAATAAACTATTAATCATATTTAATCTAAGATCATCGCAAACATTTTAGATGTTTTATTCTAACTTTAAAAGTGGACTCCCTAATAAAAATAAACACAAAAAATTCAAACTATTATATTTAAATTATAAATAATATCTCAATACAACTATAAACTAATATTAACTTTGTACTTTGTGACTATTAAAAAGAGACATCACTCTAAGAATTTTTTATATAAAAAAAAGGCTCAATTGCACTTTTGGTCCCCCTATTATAGGTGAAAATTGAAAGTAGTCCCCCCATTTTGTTTCTCCCCAGTTTTAGTCCCCCAAACAGAATTTGAGTCCAAATCATCATGAGTTGGCATTTTTTTAATGACGTGTCAAAAAAAAGCTGACGTGGCAGACACATACGTGGAATAAAATTATTATTATATTATTTCTAATTAAAAAATATAATTTATATTTTTAAAATCATTATTATAATTGTTAAAAATTATTATTAAAAATAAAATTTATTTGTTATAATTAAATTAAAAGAAAATGAACCCTAAATTGAACCAGAAGCATCGTTCAACAAACAGCCCCAATTCAAAAGCTCCCAAATCGATTCCGATTTCGATTTCTTCATCTTAAACAGATTCCGATTCCGATTTCGATTTCGATTTCTTCATCTTAAACAGATTCCGATTCCGATTTCGATCAAATCAAAAGTGTGATTATCATGCAAAGACTTCATTTCATCTTGCATAGCATCCAACCACTTCTTCTTTTCATCACTCTCCATGGCTTCATCATAACATTCAGGTTCGCCTCCATCAGTCAAGGTAACATAGTCATCAGAAGGATACCTGGTGGATGGTTTCCTCTGCCTAGTAGACCTCCAAACTTGAGCTTGAGGTGGTTCAGGAGCATCACCAAGATCCTCATCTTGTGACATCTCATGTTCTTCTTCAGCATCATCATTAGGAACATCAAAATCATCTCCAAGCTGCTGATCACCAACATCACCATGTTGCTCATCATTCTGAACATTATTTTCAGCAGTATCCAGATCATGTGTAGGCATCCGAACTGGATCAACATCAGACAAACCATTATCAATCTCAGGTGTAGTCTTCTCCATCTTATCAATGTCTTCAATGGTTTGGTCTTCCATGAACTTCACATCACGGCTTCTAACAGCTTTCTTCTCAACTGGATCAAACAGCTTGTAGCCAAATTCATCCTGACCATAACCGATAAAGATGCACTGTCTTGTCTTCCCATCCAACTTGGATCTCTCATCCTTTGGAACATGCACATATGCTTTGCAACCGAAGACACGCAAATGATCATACCTGACATTCTTGCCAAACCAAATCTTGTCTGGCACCTCAGCATTCAAAGCAGCTGCAGGACTCAGATTAATAACATGCATTGCCGTGTACAATGCTTCACCCCAGAAATGCTTAGGCAACTTTGCTTCAGAAAGCATACACCTAACTCTTTCAATCAATGTCCTGTTCATTCTCTCTGCTAAACCATTCAGCTGAGGGGTTTTAGGAGGAGTCTTTTCATGTCTGATACCGTGCTGCTTGCAATAAACATCAAATGGTCCACAATACTCACCACCATTGTCAGTACGAATGCATTTCAACTTCTTGCCTGACTGTCTCTCCACCATAACATGGAACTCTTTGAATTTCTCCAGAACTTGGTCTTTTGTCTTCAAAGCATAGACCCAAAGCTTTCTGGAACAATCATCAATAAAAGTAACAAAGTAAAGTGCACCACTAATTGACTTTACCTTCAACGGGCCACAAACATCAGAATGCACCAATTCAAGCAACTCTGACTTCCTTGAGGAAGGATGTTTCTTGAAGGATACTCTAGTCTGCTTACCAGCCATGCAATGAGAACATTTCTCCAACTCTGCACTCTTTAATCCCGGAAGTACATCCTTTTTAGCTAAACAATTCAGCCCCTTTTCACTGATATGACTAAGCCTGCGGTGCCACAAAGAAGCCTCCATATCCATGGCATTCACACTGTCTTTAGCAACCAATGCTTTAGTCCAATACAGTTTATTAATTTTCTCCCCTCTGGCCACAACTAAGTTACCTCTGGTGAGTTTCCATTTTCCTGAACCAAAGTGATTATCATAACCACCATCATCAAGCATCTGCACAGAGATCAAATTAAAGCGAACATCTGGAGCATGTTTGACTCCTCTAAGCAACAACTGCACTCCCATGTTGGTCTGCAAACAAACATCACCAATACCAACTACCTTGGACACACCATCATTACCCATCTTCAACACTCCAAAGTCACCAGAAGTGTAAGATGTGAAGAACTCCTTCCTTGGTGTAACATGCAGTGTAGCACCACTATCAATAATCCACATGCTCTCATCTGATACAAGATTGACTGAGTCATAGTCACGGAGAATAATCAGATCATCACAAGTAGCAGTAGTAACACGGTCATCATCATCATGATTCTTATCTCTCTGCTTACTGTTATTGTTTTTGCTCTCCCTTTTCCATATGAAACAGTTCCTCTGTATGTGCCCCATTTTGTGACAATAATTGCACTCCACATTCTTGTGTCTGGACTTGGACTTACTTCTGTTGTTCTCTCTACTCGCACTTCTGTTATTCTGTCTATTCCCTTTCGGTTCCTTTCTTTGACTTCGGCCCCTGTTCTCAGTGACAAGTACCTCGGAATGAGATGAAGTACCTTGTGCCTTCCTTCTCATCTCCTCATTAAGAACACTTCCCTTTACACTTTGCAAAGAGACAACACCATCAGAAGCTGAGTTTGTAATTGAAACCCGAAAAGTTTCCCAAGAATCTGGTAGAGTATTCAGTAGCCATAGTCCCAACACTTCATCATCAAATTTGATACCCATACCTGACAATTGATCTAGGAGCCCTTGAAAATCATTTAAGTGATCTGAAATAGAAGTCTCCTCCTTGTACCTCAAATTCATCAAGGAGTTCAACAAATACAACTTATTATTCCCTGATTTAGAAGCATACAAAGATTCAATCTTCTTCCACAAGGATCTTGCATGTTCCTCATTAGCAATGTGATTATAAACATTGTCTTCTACATATTGCCGAATAAAACCACAGACCTGCTGATGTTCAAAGCTCCAATCCTCATCAGTCTTGGATTCTGGCTTCTCAGTAGCAAACACAGGAAGATGCAAATTCTTCACAAATAACAGATCCTTCATTTTTCCCTTCCATAAGTGATAATTAGTGCCATTCAAACAAATCATTCTATTTGTATTTGCCTCCATCATTCAAACAAGTCAAACAGCCCCTTAACCAAAGAGCTCTACCCCGATTTTGATGGGAAATTCAACAACAAATATAATAACAACTCTAACAGAGCAATATGCAGCGGATAATCAATTTCCCAAACTTGCAAGAATCTGTGAGGAGCAATCAACAAATAATCACAGCAACTAAAATCACCAATCACAAATGACACAATAATTTTTAACGTGGAAAAACCTTCTCAATGTGAGAAGTAAACAACCACGGGACCAAGCCAGTAATAGAGCTCCACTATGATCAAAATATGGGTACAAGAGAGTTTCTAATATGGCACAAATTTGTGCTCAGTAACCAGCCAAAAACAACAAGGTAACCAGCACAACAATCAGCCAACACAACGAGAAAACAAACATGAAATTGAGAACAAAGTTCAGCAAAAAAAACCAGAAAAACTGCTGCTGTCCGAGTTCAATTGCTCCCACCTCAGACCTCTGATTGACGATCCAAACGGTCAGAATGAAGTACCACGAGTCACGAACTTGCTGTCCAAATTTCAGCCCGATCCGACGGTGAACGAAGGAGAAATCGCGAATCTAGTGCAGCTGCTCTGTTTTATGCGAAAATAGGGTTTGCTCTTCCTCTCTCACTTTTCTCTTTGCCTCTCTCTCTGAATTCAACTCTTACACGCCCACTAATCTGACCTCTCTCCACTTGGATAAGTGAGACACATGGACTTGCACATATTGGGCCTTTCTCCACATAGGAAGGGAGCCCAAAACCCAACAGATTTCATCCTACATTATCTTATAAAATTTTATAAATTGGCTTTGCAAAGTTATGTCACAATGTGATTTAATTGAATATATTTGTAAAAGAATTTTATATTACTAGTATGTAGAAGTTATACTCATGGAAATTTATCACATAGAATTTTCAATTGTAAAAATTATAGAGAAATGCTAATGGTTTGTTTAAATGTAAAAAAAATCATTAAAAGTATATTAAAAATTATGTATTTAAAGTTTTAAAGATTCACATTTAAAAAACAAAATTATTTTAATTTCTTAAGGGCACTTATCGGTGTAAAAAAAATTCATAGAATTTTCAAAAATGAAAATTGCGTCGATGAGCAGAAAAACTTGGCTCATCTCCACTAATTCTAACGTAATTGTTACGGTGGATTATATTACAGGGTACCAGATGGAGACTTTAACTTTACTCTTTTTTGTTTGTTATGGAGTACTATTCAACAATAAGGAAATGTCTCATAAAAAAACAAAGAGTGAAGCCTTTGTCTGATATGTCAAAATAATCAAGCCGCCGAATGAACAAAAATCAAGCCGTCTCTCACTTTTTAAATACCGGAGTAATTTACGGTTAACTTTTAATTTTAAATTACGTCTCCAATTTATTTTTATTTTATATATTTAAATAAATTATTTCTTTTTCTGTTTTTCTTGTTGATTTTTGCCGGTAGCATTGTTTTGATTTACCTGTTGAACTTAAATCTCTTACATTGGTACTTCGTTCAATTTTTTGGGGTAAAAATGAAAATTTCTATGATAATCAACCTAATCATATTATTTTTTATAAATTAACCACATATACAGTCTTATTTATAAACAACTTTTTTTTTTTATTTTAAATATAAATAAAGGTCAACAAATTCAACTTTATTTAATACTTTTATTCAAAAAATACTACTTAATTCAAATATATTTTAATATTTAATACTCCATGTTACGATTAACTATTTTTTTCCTAAGAAACAATTATAATTCCACGTTTAAATAATTTATAATTAAATTAAAATTTCACATTATGTTTAAAATTTTCTGAATCACTTAAGTTATTACTGCATCAAGTTCAAATTAATAAGAATGAATGTCAAACTTTTTTAAAATTTGGCTTAATTATAACTAAATCACAAAAGTAGTCTCCTTATTATATTTTTCGACAGTTTTGGTTTTCCAAATAGAATTTTAGTCCAAAACTTGATGAAGTGTTATTTTTTTAAGCCACACCACACCATTTAATATCATAGATTTCATGTATAATTGTTGCACCACAAGATCTTGATAAGATATAGGAATAGGTTAGGCCGTCCGTTAGAGGCCTATGGCATGACCTACTTATGGTTTGGTCTGACCTATCTAATAAAAAGGTTAAACTCAAACTACTTTTAAAGCCTATTTATTTAATAGGTCAAGCTCAGACTTATAAAAAAGCCTATTAGTCGTGACATGCCGACCTATATTTATTTTATTATTTATTAATGTTATTTTTTATTATTATATTAATAATATTATTTCCTATTTTAAATTCTATCAATTAGGTAATCACTCAGTAGTGATTCCATATTCGGTAGTCGTTCCATATTTGGTAGTCATTCAATTAGTCAATCACTCAGTAGTCGATATTTGTTTAAGAGGTAATAATTGATTCGTTTGTTTCAGAAGAAAAAAAATTATTATTTGAAACCAAAAATTATGTTTTAAGTTTTTTAAAATTATTTTATTAGAAAAATTATTTTTTGTTTAATATATATAAATATATACATTGATATTGATATGTGGAGAGTATCATGTGGTATGAGTAGAGCATTTAAATATTTTAATATGAATAAAGCTTTTCAATAGGCTTCTAGGTCAGGCCAGACCGAAAAAAAAGACTATGATAGGTCGTAGGTCAGACTTATGCCTAAAAAGTTAATTGTAGGTCAGACCTTTCAAAGTCTGTCTAGCCTGACCTATTTCAATCCATAATCTTGAGGCATCGTGTGTCTTAAATAAACGCAAAAAAAAAAAATGAAATATCATCAAATTTTAGACAAATTCTATTCAGTTAAAATAAGGGGATCAAAACTGCAATTAAACCTTAAAATTTTAAAGACGAAGGCCAAAATAAAATAAATAAATAAAATATTAAAATTGAAAATTTACTAAATAAGGAGAACACAACTGTCTTTTAACCCTTGTTTTTCTACTTTTTAATTAACAACACAACATAAATGAATTTAAAAATAAAAAAATAAGAGAAGAAGCATAACCTGTAGAAAATTTTGAGGAATATAGGCAATTCAATCAAAGAGTACATTAGATATTATGAGATATTTGGACGGAGAGGATTCAAATTTATAGTCGGAGAGGATTCAAATTTATAGTCGGAGATGATCCAATACCTTTAGGTAAATTCAAAAATAAGATTTTGAAAAACAAAATAGAATTTTTTTTTTTATACCAACAACAATATTGTACTATAATTTTATTTAAATTCTATATTTTTTATTTTACGACATACAAAATATTTTAATTAAATATGACAAAGGTTATATCATTTATAAATTTAAAACTTTTTTACTTGTTGTCTTACATAAAAAATTACTTAATTTTATTAACTTTATTTTTATTTTTATCTTAAAAGATATGGTAATTTTACTATAACTAACTAACACAATTGTGAGGTCTAAATTTAAAATCAAAATAAGACATCCAACCTAACGTTATCAGCATTTAAAAAAATCCAAACGTTCTTGTATAATATAAACGCATGAAAATTTATTTATTTAACTTCTACATTATTACTTGTGTACTTAATTATAAGTATTCTTTTAAAAAAAATTGTTCTTAAATATCAATATCTTTTTAATTTATTAGATATATTTATTATTCTTTTTATATGTACCTCTTATTAATACTACTGATTTTTTTAGAATAATTTATTAGTTATACTTTTATATATATATATATACCTCATATTAATACTACTGATTTTTTAAAAAAAATATGAAAAATCAAATTTAATATATTCAAATACAAAAGTTATTTTTGAAAAATTTACACATAAAATGAATGCAGTAATTATACTACCAACATTTTTTAATAAAAAGGAAGAAAACAATAGATGTTTATAAAAAAGGATGAGATGGTATTTTAAAATTTGACAATTACTTATCTATAGGACATTGTATGTTCTAAATTTATTTAATTTTAACTATTTAAAATATTATTTACATTATCAAATATTATCAAATAATGTAATCTATAGTTGTTTTATAATTTTATATTTAATTATAAGAATAATATCTTTGTATAGTTTAAAGATACAAAAATATTCAATTTTAAAAACTAAAATAAATTATACAAAATATTTAGGAACAAAAATAATTTAGCTTAATACTAATATCATTGGTTTAAGGTTTTAGAACTTGAAATTCCAAAAAATATGATGAATATTTTCTTACAATATTAATATACTTCTTCTCAAAGTTGTTTTGCCTTTTTTTTTTACCTACTTTTTCCACTTCTTCAAGGCTCCTTCAGGTATCATATTTATCCTTGAATCCCAGCTATCTAAGACCAGTTTTGTTGCAAACATGGCTAAGAGAAGCTGTGGGGTTAATGGTGGAGGAGACACTTGTTCGTTTGGGAGTAGAACTTGGTGTGTGAGTATTTTGTGCTTTGTTTGATAATATTTTTGTGCATGCATGATAACATTGTGGACAGGTGGATTTGGAGAGCTAATCACAATAATATGTATTTTGTCAAAAGTGCTTATTATATCCCATGGTGCAACTATTGAAAGGCCTTCTTTGTATGCTCTCACTTAGAACAAGGTGGTACCTCTAAAAACGAAGTTTTTTGCTTAGAGAGTTCTTAATAGCATGATTCCTACAAAAAATAATTTGGTTATGCGTGGAATTGTAATTTTAGATAACTCTTTATGTGTTTCGAAGTGTGGAGGCGAAGAGACTTTGCAACATTTTTTGTTTTCTTGTCCATTTTTTTATTAGGTTTGGAGTGATATATTCTTGATTGGTTAGGCTTTGTAAGTATTTTTTCTCAAAGTGTTGTTAATTATGCTCAGCAATTTTACAAAATCTCAAGAGAAAAACTTTGTATTATTTGATTGGTTCCCAGTTGAACTATTTAAAAGATGCGCAATAATTGAATTTTTGGTCAAAAAAAAAAACTCATTTGACTAGCTACATTCTTATTTACTATTGAAAGCATGACTAGCACATACACTAATAATGAGTACGTATGAGATGAATCTAAAGACTTCTGGCCACAATTATCGGAAGTATTTTTCAAAGCAGCAAATGGATATATTTATTTGAGATTAATCCTATACATTGATCATTTATATATATAATTTACAAAAGGCGAGGATTGAAGAGATTAACTAATTTACAAATGTGTTAATAACATGTATTTTGTTAAAAGTGCTTACTATATTATATCCCATAGTGCAACTATTGAAAGGTCTTCTTTGTATGCTCTCACTTAGAACAAGGTGGTACCTCTAAAAACGAATTTTTTTGCTTGGAGAGTTCTTAATAGCATGATTCCCACAAAAATAATGAAAATAATAAATGTTACGGTAAAAAAATAATGAAAATAAAAAATTGTCATATTACAATTAATTTGATTATTTAAACTCATTGTCTTGATATATGTCTCTCATACTATATAATAATGATGATATAAAAAACTAGAGGATATAGATGAGAAATAGATTATCGATTTTGTTTGGCATTTAGTATCCGTGAACCCATTTTGGCATCACACAACTAGAATATCCCAAACGTGTGGAAATGCATTTAATATGAATTAACTTTGAGTAGACTATCGGAGAAATAGATAATCAGATTAGATTTTATTTTTAAATTTAACATGATATTTTTAGAAAATGTCATTTTACTATATGATAATATTCTGTTTAAATTAATTCTGAGATATTTCATTGAAATATATCAAAATTTTCTAATTAGAACAAAGTAAAAATCTAATATAATAATAATAATAATAATAACAATAATAATAATAATAAAATATCATTTATATTTAATCAAATAATCTAATATAGTAGATTTAAATGGTTTTTTATGGCCTTTATAGTCTGGCATTTTAAGGCAGATAATTTTTAGTGAAAAAATAATAATTACTTTGTTGTATACTTCCCAAAGAATGAAATATAATCAAAAGATAAATTAATATATTTAAATATATTAATTTTTTAACTATTATTTTTTAAAATTAAAAATTAGTATATTTAAATACATTAATTTTTTAATTATTATTTTTCTTATATTTTATTTTAAAGAGAATAATGACTAAAAGTCATGCTATATTTTACATTTTGACACCATACTCCTATTTTTAGCTGTTAGTAACATGCACCGCGCAATATGTTAATAATGAAGGTTACTTTAATAGAGGACACCGCCCACAATCTTTGTGATTTATACCCCTCGGATTTGTGAACTTTGAATTATGTATCAGTTATAACGTGTTTGATTGTGAGGAGAAATAGGGTTGAGAGAAAAAAGTGAGAAATTGAGTTGATTTTAATATATTGTTTGGAACAAGAGAAAAAAGAGAAGAAATATAAGAGAGAGAAATGTTGATTAATTTTAAAAGTATTAAAACACTCTTTAATTAAAAAATAATTAAAAAATTATCATCAAATTTAATTTAATTTAATTTTGATATAAATTCTATTAAATTAATTATTTAAATAAGTTTTTTTCCTGAAATTTTAATTTATAACATTAAATTTCCTTAAAAATCATAACATTAAATTAATTATCAATCATTTAATTTAATTGATTTATATTACTTTATTTATATATAATTTATTTATATTATTTAAGCTAATTATAAAAAAAAAAAATTAAAATATTTTATCGGTACCTAAACAATTAAGTTATACTTTATTTTAAAATAATCACATATCCTTCACCTCATAAGTTTGAACAAAATAATTTTTTTTACATTATAATAATTTATAGATGTCATGTATATAAAAAAATGAGGATCATCACAAAAAGGAGAGTAAAAGTAAAAAATTAAGAAAAAACATGCACTTCTGACACTTCTTTTAGGAAGAGAAAAAAAAAAGTAGATGGGTCCACCATATTTTTTAACTCTCCTCTCCTTCTATGTTCAATCAAATAGAAAAAAGTTATATTTTTCTCTTCTCTTTCTCTTTCTCTTTTGTTTCTCTTTTTGCAAACTCTCTTATACCAAATAGACATTTAGTTAGAGGATATATATTGCATAGTCTGAGTGTTGCTCCTCTTTCATTTAATTAGTCTTTTGGTATCTATTTATAAATAAAAATATATGTCTTTTTTATTTTTAATTTATTATTATATGAAAAAACTTAGGTGACTTGAATCGATCCTTGCGGAATTTAAGCTGAATTTTTATCAATTGAACCAGCCTATATTAGTTATATTTTTCTGTTCTTATTAATCAATGATTGGTACACACATTAATCATAATTTCTTATTGTCCGTACCATAACATAACCATCAATTTTGGTCAGATATTTTGTATACAAATTTATTTATGAGAACACAAATTTTTTTAAAATTTAAAATATACAATATAATAGAAACAACCAATACTAATTAATTTACTTTTACAATATAGTTATATATATAAAGAAAATCAATAAGGTCGTTGACCTTCAACATTGCCAGGTGGTGAATAGCTACAAATAACAAACACCCACCCATTTTGACATTTGGACTTAGCACAACCAAGATGAACCGAATCACTCCAAATAATTTGAGTATAATGCAAACACTCATCATGAACACAAGAGTTAGAGTTATAATCATAGTATGGCTTTTCAGTTAGCCAAAACTTCACAGCGTCCGAACCATTCATTTCACCGTAACCCTCAGCAAGGTTTTCACCAAATGGACCCATTGAGTGTTCGAGTTCACAATCTTTTATTCTTTTGTTTGCATAATTTTGTGCATAGGCTTCAAGTGTATGGTTCCAATAGAGTGGACCAACACCAACAACTTCTCGAGCTTCATTATGCACATCAACGAAGTCTTGAGGGGAGTTTTGTGCTATGCAACAAAGGTTTGAACACATGAATAAGAAGAAAATGGCTAAGATCATATGTGACCTCATCATTATTTTTATTTTTTTTTATATTTGATTGTTGTTTGGTTAGTGAAGGAATGTATGTATGGGAGGCTGTATACTTATAGAGCAACATCAAGTTTCTAATCAAGCCGTAGAAACCGAAGAAAATATATTAAATAATTTCTAATCAAGTTTCTAGTAGTAGTGGGTATAGCCTTAATTACTCTTATATTTGCCACTTTTTTAAAAGTAAAAATAGAGTGGAACGTGATCACTTTATTAGACAGGTAAATAAATATATTAGTAAATATTTTTTTTAGTTTTAACTCTCTCGTTTTAAAAAAAATGGAGTTATAACAATTTCTAGTTGGATTGAAAGTAAGTAAAATATAATTAATAATTATTCTAATCAGAATTTGAGTTTTTTTTGAATTATTTGTCTTTAATTAAATTTTTTTAACTCTTATGTATTTGAAAGTGTAAATTTGAGAATATGAAATATTGAAGATTGTAAAACAACTTAATGGTGAAATCTCTTGTAGGTCAATAAAAGTTGAATAAATATATATGGTAAATTTTAGTTGATCCATTTAAAAATAAAGTGAAATCCCATTAATTTTTATCATTGGAGATGCTCTAATAACCTCACATTCTAAATTCTCCTCTTTTGTATTAGAGCTAAATTTTTGAATTAAGTATTAACTCATGCTTATAAAATTTAGTTGAGATATCGATGTATCTTTTTTAATTTATAAACAAACTCTTTTATGGACTTTCTTTATTTTGAATGTAGAGATAAGTTTTTTCATTACATCCTTTCATAGTTAACACTCTATAGTTTAATGTGTCATATGGTGAGTGATCCGATAAAAAAGACTTTGATAACATTATGTTTTTGAATAGGTCTAAATGATCTTATATAAAATCAAATTTTAAGATAAATTATTTATAAACTCTTTTCAAACATGGGAATTGGGTTTTGTTTTCAATAGATCAACAAGCTTGTTTTGTTACCACAAGCTACGATTGAAAGGATAGGATTTTGGGTTGGGAAAAACGATGAAGTTAAAGATCTTCTAAACAATAAGAATATTGCAAATTGGTACTATTTGAAGGTGCACCTCCCATTAGACTTTGGATTTCTGTCTTTTTTTTTTATAGGATTATTATGAAAAATATTCTGTTAACTGATCTGTTGAAAATTCTAAGAGATTATCCAAAAATATAGATACAAAATATAGCATATAAATTAATAAAATATAAATTTATAGTTGTGTCTTTGAATTTAAAAGAATATAAAAAGATGTCTTCTCTAATACAGATGAATGAGTGATTAAGATTAAATCGACCTAATAAGATAGTTAGAATTTATATAGAGAAATTTCAACAAACAAATTAAAAAACGACTTAACCTATTACGAATAATTCAAATAATAAAATCCAAAATAAATAATTCATTTATTTATAATTAAATATTTTATTATTAATTAGAATTTAATAGTTAATAATTACATTTTATTTATCGATTAAGATCCATAAAATCTGACAAATTTTGCAATATGACTGATCCAATTAAGCTTAAAATTTGAGAGTAATTGCACACATAGGAAATATAACACCTAAATCATATTGCACTATCTTTTCTATATATGTGATGTGATGCATGTGTCCGGTGTGCAGCATGTATGTTTTTTCTTTTCACAATTCATTCTGTAATTTAGATGAATATCTTCCGTTTTAAAAAAATAATAATAATGATGAATGCTTTAAGATTAAATATTGTTAAATTGAACAAACTTTGGGTTCAATTTCAATATATTCGATGAGTTCCTTTTTTTCCCTTCATAATATATAGCAGTAGTTTGTTTGCACTTGTAATTAATTAATAGAGTCTACGTCTAGTTAATAGTAAAGTCATGTGACTAGTCACTTTCTTATATTTACTATTGAAAGCATGATTGTACATAGCTAATAATGCATGCGTATGAGATGAATCTAGCAATTGTGCGTAGAGACATCCAATATTTCACATGGGTTTCTAGTGACTTCTGCCCACAAATTTTGGAAGCATTTTCTAAAGCAGCAAAATGGGTATATTGTTGATTCATGAAATTAATCCTGATTTTTTATCTAGGATTAACCATTAAGTTCAACTAACACCAAATCAAATTTTCTTGACACATAATTTCATTTTCAATATCTACGTCGTGTGTAGCAGATAACATAATTCTTTATAATACAAAGCAAAGTGATATATATTTTTAAGATTAATTATTCAATTTCAACCAAACTAAAGGGAGAACATAGCTAGATAAATAAATGGATTGACACTAAGTAAGAGATAATTGGATATTACTCTCTTATTTACTATAAGTATATAAGATGTGATTTATATATTTCATGTCTTACAATTTTGAATAGAGATATACTATTAAAGTTGTTTTTGATCTTGGAGTCTTTAGTGTGTTGTGCTTCTCGACTATTGTATCGTTGGACTCCCTAATAAATATAAGGTTAAATATTACCATGTGGTCCCTTAACTTAATTTCCGTTAACATTTTAGTCATTTTTTTTTTTTTTTCGATTTGATCATTTATTTTAATTTTAAGTGATAATTAAATCTTTTATGTTTTAAAATATCAACAATGTTATCTTTCTTATTACAAAATTCATTAAAAAATTTAAACAAAACCCATTAAATAAATTATATTCTTCAATATAATACAAATTTCATCAAATTTGTAACCAAAATCTTCATATAAACTCATATTTTCATTCTTTATTCGATGTTGTTAGAGATGAAAATATGAGTTTATTTAAAGATTTAGTTATGAATTTAATGAAATTTACATTATATTGAGGATGATAATTAATTTTATGGATTTTGTTTGAAATTTTTTATGAATTTTTGCAACAAAAAAAAAAACATTGTTACATTTTAAAACATAAAAGATCAATCACTTAAAATTAAAATTAAAATAAAAGATCAAATCGGAGAAAAAAAATAAAAAACTAAAATATTAACTAAAATTAAATTAAGGGGCCACAAATGCTATTTAGTCTAAATATAAACATTAGATACTAATTTATATAATTAATATTTTAAAGTTTTTGGTGAAAATATTATTTTGAAAGTTAAAACATTACAAGCTAAATTGAAGTGAAAGTAGCAATTCAAATATATTATTTATTGGGAGTAAAAAATAAGTATAATATTTTTATATAAGAAAAATATAAAATAAAGGATTAAATTGTTCTTAATTAAGAAAAATATAAAGATTTAATTAATCATGAAAATTAAAAAGTCATTAATCTATAATAGTATAAGGTTTTATAAGAAGTGAGTAAAAATATCGATAACATTCTTACATAAAAAATATTTTACCTATAATATAAAACAAAAATAGATAAAATACGCAAAGATGTAAGATATTAATACAATGATACTTGAAATTGAGATGAAAGAAAATTAGGAAAAGAGTTGCAGAGACAACATCTATTGTGTTAAAGAAATAAAATATTTAAAAATATTAAACTTAAAAAATAAATTTGATACTAATAAAAGTAAATAAATAAAGAAATTGTGCAGACAAAACCCCCATTAGCTAAGAAATGAATCTGCCCGTTGGGTGGAATGATTTAACCGATATTGACGGATGAATTTTTGCCGCAATGATTGACTGGATAGTCACAAGATTAATGAGCCAAAGCTAGTGAAACGACAAGAGACAAAAAGTGAGATAATATTAATATTTTTTTAGTTTGGATTAAATTACTTAAGATTAATTTTGAGTTGAATTATTTTATTTAATAATTCATCATAAATATTGAAATATACAGATTCTACAGTCATATCGAAATTTTTTATTAAATAAATATTATGATAAAATTTTCAGATGTATTATTTGATATTTAATTAAATAATTTTAAATAAATGTACAATAATTTAAAAAAAATTATAGCATATCGACTATTGAATTACATTGTTTAAAATTTTATATTTTTACAAAACTATGTGTGTTTGATTATTATACTATGAAAATAATCTATAATTGAATTATTGGAATTTAATATCTATAATAATTTATTAAACAAAGTAATTCCATTTAAAATTACTCATGAAGTAACTTTATCTCTCTTATTTTTATTTTTAATAATATTTTAAGTTTGAGTTATAACTTGTAAGCTTGCATCCGATTTGCCAAGATAGTTGTTTTAAAATGTGAAAATGCTCCAAAATAGTTTTAGCCATAATTCAATTGTATCTCATTATAATGTGATTTTATCATATTAATTCTTAAAATATCTTTATAATGTGATTTTATCATCTTAATTCTTAAAATTTCTTTTCAAATAGCTACCCAAACAATTATATAAAATAAAATAAAATACTACAATAAATCCTATCGTACCAAAAAGATACTACAAGAAAAGATAAATTTAAAATGCATTAAACCTTCTTATATTGTTAGTATATAATCATCTTCATTCAAACTTATACTTTAAATATCTAATATAAAAATTTTATCTTAGAATTTGTGTAACAAGTCATTGAATGTTTAAAATTTTTAATTTCTTTAATTAAAATCTACTTTTAAAATCCTTATTTTTCTTACTTATCTTACATAACAACATTGGTCAATGCTATTTACACCTGATACACTCCATGTAGAATATTTCTAACTTCCAAAAATATCCCTAATCATTTGTATACTTTCAAATATTAACCCAAATTGTAGAATCTACAATTAGTTGTTTAGAAATAAAGTTTCAAATCTAGTTGTTTTACACTCAATTTACTTTATAAAAATAAAAAATGTTATTTGTTATTTTGTATGTAGGAGAGTTGAATTCATGATTTGAATATCACTTCAACTTATATAATATATAATTCGTGTTGCAAAGATAAAATAGTACAAGACATAATAACATTATATATGAACATTAGATAATTAGAATTCCTTCTATCTTATTATAACAGGTAGCTTAAGACCAAAAAGAGATATAAATCATATTGCTCATGAGTATGACAACATACTATGACATTATTGATCTAGATACCTGAACTCATCAAATAGAATAATGCTTTGATTATTGTTATTGTTCTACATTTAAAAGCAACAAAACATACTGCTTTTTGATAATATAAGGTGCCTCAAATAGAGTAGCAATGAATTGTAGAAGTCATAAAAAGTGTCAAAAATAGTAAATATCCTAAACTAGTGAATACTATAGAAACAGAGAGCTGCTGTGAAAAACATATCAAGGCAAAATAAATTACAAAGGTAATGACAATAAAGTACATAATTTAATCTAATATATTGTCAAGATAGATCAAAGAAGACTATAATTTCAACATAATGTATGGAGCTTTTACCCTTCGGGTGCTTAAGGTGCCTTTGCCTGCCTCATCAGTATGGTTTCTTACTGTAAAGTCGAGTTTAAAACAAGGCAGTAAAAACCTCATGGGTATGATTTAAGGTGGAAAACTTGACAAGCTGGTTTGTACGCCTTCTTGGCCGAAGCCTGTTCAAACTTCTTTCCAGCACTTTCATTTTCTTCTAATTTTGTCTGAAGAAAAAACCTTATCCACCAAGTCGAGCTCCGTAATTTGGCCTTCATATAGACAATATCAAATCCCAAAGGAGAAAAGCAGAATAAAGAATAGTTTAATTGACATCAATCCAGGTAATAGTTAACGACTTCTTAATCTTCCCATCATTTTCATGAAATATGCACTATGCTTAGTTGAGAAGTGTTACTAAGACACTCTTTTCAACACTCATTGAATAATTGGCTAAAATCCATGTAGGTCTCACTACGTTCAAATGAGTCCCATTAAATAGGTAACATAACTCACTGATTTAGTGGGATGAATCAGTGGGATCAATGTGAATTTCACTCAATCATGGGGAGAGTGTTCGAGAGTAAGTGTTAGAGAGTGCATTGCTAGCAACTTATCGGTAGAGTCATTAAGTTTCTAACATCAAATCTGCAAGTAGCCTACATGCATGTATTGACAAAAAGATATCAAACTTAATAAATAATAATAGTCACTCACCGGACGACCAAATTTGGCCACTTCTCCGCCTCTAGCTCTAGGTTGACCAGGATAACCTATCCAGGAAAATGAGAAATCACGACAAAAGCATACAAAAGCATAAACTAGAAGATAAGAAGATTCTGGCGGTGAAGTACCTGAAAAGATAACAACACTATCAGCAGATACCCTCACCAACTCTGGCAGGGTTTTATTAAGGTATTTTGGAGATAAGTAATCCAATGCATCCGACACAATGACAAGAGAAAATGACTTTGCACGGTAAGGTAGAGGAAACTTTATGTCAGCCACACGCACAATGCCCTTGCGTACAAGACTTTTACACTTTGCACCAACATCATCTAATTCGTATGGTTCTATCCCCCAAGCCTCAACATCCTCTTCTGCTAACAAACTAGATACCAAAGAACAAGAATCGGGGCCGACATGCAAAACCTTATGCATACTGTCTCCATATGCTTTCTTCAAAATGGGCAATGCTTGTAGTACTTCTAATGTACATGATGAACCCCCTGCAAACACACACCAGAGCTGCGTTAATTGCAACAAATTTTTCTATATTCACAATTTGAAATTAACAGTTCTACAATAAATGACAATAAATTTGTACCAACTGATCATAATAACAAGACGTTAATAATTACAGGTTATGACAGTAACATCAAGTCATGAGGTGATATTACAAGTTCAAAAAAATAACCTCAATGTGCAAGCTGGTTGCAGAGAAAACATAACCAAAATTTATTAAACAATTCCAACCACAGTTTCCCATAAACACTCACCCAAGCTTTCTTCTGTGGGAAATATTCTGTAAGATAAGATTGTAAATAACAAAATTGATAGTTTATTTTACCTTCAAGTTTGCTTAAATCCTTAATATCATTACTAGCTCCACCTGCCACATGATCAAACAAATCAAAGTCAACATCAGCATCATTAGAATTTTAAAGCAAATGCCAATTAATGAAACAGAACATGTTCATTGTTAAATTATGCAGTGATTTGTGCTACTTTTTTCTTTTCATTTTACATAGATATGTTAACAATATGAGAATGGCTGAACAATCATGACAGTATGAGCTAGGTTCTATGAGGATGGTGCAAGATCTACTGATCTACATGATGATGTAAATTGTATTTCTTTGGTTTCTTATTAACACATAACTTCCAGTCACAATATGATTTAAGGACAACAGATTAATTACAAACCTGAACTGCTGTAACAATAACCAATCAGAAGAATTGCACCCTGAAAATTTTGCAATAATCACTTTAATTGTGCTGTGGGTTGATAGCAAGCAGGGAAGTATATACCAAATAAAATGCTAGAAGTAAATACAAATGATGCTTAGAAATATTTCAAATTAAATATTTTAATATCAGACTATTTCTGTATTGATATTCACTTTTTCAAAAAAAAAAAAAGTATACCACAATAACAAGCCCAATAGATAGCAGGGGAGAGTTGTGAGATTTAGACTGGATAGAGGCCACAAATGGTATACTTCCACCATCACCTAACCGACGTGAAGGGTTTACCGGCCTCCTTGACATGATTACAGCAATGAGGCTTCAGACCTAGCACAAATTTTAGCAACAAGTTCAATTGTGGTATTTCAAAAAGAAGAAAAAAAATTGTTTCTCCTTTTAATTGTAGATAAATTTCTCTTAAAGCCATTGCCACCAATACAATAGTAGTTGAGACATAATTAATATGAAATGCATAATTAATGCTAAATGGCTGCACAACTCATAACACAATCGGTTATTAACTAAAAAAATTCAAAATCCCATGTCATCTCTATGGAAAATAAAGTAAACAAAGGCAACAAATGATGTCTCCATAGTTTCCTATTAAAGCCATGATTAACAGCTAAGATACAAAATAAAATTCATGGAACAAAATACAGAATTTTAATTAAGTTTTCATATCACTTTGCATCAAACACATTACCTAACAAATTGTTCAATCTATTACCAGTTATGTAAACACAATACAATTACATTACAAAAAAAAAAATCACTCATTTAATCCTACTAAGCACAAGCAAAAAATGCACAAGATCTGTTTCAAAACATAAAAAATCAAATAGAATTAAGCAAATTGATCAGAAGGAACAAAAGCCAGAAAAGGGGTTTAGTTAAAATGAAGTATAAAGTTGAAACAGATCCATTAAGCAATTGGTATGGTATTAAAAGAAGTAGAGAAACATAAATGATAAAACTTTATAAGAAAAAAATGTAATCTTGAATGCATAGAATGCAGGAGCATGAGAAGAAGCAAAATGGGTAAAGTGAAAAACGGTTACCTGATAAGAAATTGATCAGAGAAGGTATAGATTCCTTCAGATCTGATCTTACTCTGAGCGGTCGGTGACTGAGAGAGACTCTGAAAGCGGTGTATTTGAATTTAAGCACAGATATTTTTATTTTATTTTATTTATTTTTTATGATAATTTGTGTTATTATATGCTATGTTATGCACATTACACACACACACACTCTCTTTCACACGCTTTCTGTGATGCTTATTGCATTTTTATATTGAGTTGAAGCAAAATTACTAGATTATGGTGCAACTGCATATTGAGTTCGTTGAGTTGGAATTGTACCCGATGAGGTTGTCACGCACCTACACCGCATCTTATTTCAAACCAAAAAACATCATTAAAAAAGAAAAATTGACAAATTTAAGTATGAGTCAAAATAGTCTAAAATTGTGTGAATTAGTTAAAAAAATCTTTAAAATTATAAAATGTTATTTAAATTTTTTTTTAATGTTGTTAGAGGTTATGATTGATTTGTTAAATGAATATACAACTCTTCATTGATTAGAAAAAAATATACTACTTATTTATATTTATATTGATTTCACATTATTATAACTAAATTAGAAAGATTAATTTCTCTATGAAATTTAAGTCTTTTATGATTTTTTGGTTGTGTATTTGAAAAGAAATTTAGGTCTTTATATGATCTTTTAAGTCTCCTTTTTGTTTTTCTTAAATTAGGGAGATTTGTTGAGGATAAGAGGTAATTAGAAACACTTATAAACCATTTACAAAATATTTTTTCTCTCTTAGAATCAAACATGAATTTACTTTATTTTTTCCTTCTTTCTTTCCATGAATATTACTCACTTTGGTTTCCCTCAATTGAATTAAATAAACTCTTAATTTGTTAGTAATTAGTTCTCACACAATTGTAATTATTAAAAAAATTGTTTATGAAAGGATTTAAATTTTATACACAAATTAGTAAATATTAAACTTACATTTACGTGAAATCTGATATGTAATGTGACATATTCCGATCACGTCATAAATCTCTATCGATAGAAGATAATATATGACAATTTTGAATGAAGTTTTTTCTTTTAAAAATTAAACAAGATATAAGTTGCAGTCCCTTAAATTTTTAATTATATATCCTTTAATTTTTTTGGTCTTAAATAGATCATTTTGATCCATTTGATTTGCAAAAGGGTAACCACTAGACAAAAGAGTACATGGAAAACCCTTTAACCTAGCTAGGGAACAATTTTTTTATCTTGTCCTATTTTGATAAATAATAGACAACACAAATAAGATAGAATAAAATAAGACGAGAGAGATATGGGTTGCGGGGGAGAGTTTTTTTTTAATTGAAAGTAAAAAGTTATCTTAGTATTTTAATAACTTGTATTTGGACAAAAGTTATCTTATGGTTAGCGAGAGACGTACATAATACAATTGCAATTGCGTCGTTCAATCATATTACGTATATATAGCTACCCTTTTCACTCATTCTATTACATAAATACATAAGTTTCCATTATATTTTTAATGTAGCAGAAATAAAGTTAGTCATTTATCTTAAGATATTATCTTTTAACTACCATCACATTTTCGTTCAAAATATTAAGACAGGTAAGTATACGAAATATCTCTCACCAATATCACTTTTACATAAAATAAGTGACCCTTATTCACAATTAATATCTCATCAATACATAGTATTCAACCAAAAGGTATAGAATAAGAATCAGAAGAGAACAATTCACTTCTATAGTATTTACATAAGATGAGAATAAAAGGAACAAAAGCAAAATGACATGGTGTAGTAGTTTTATAAAAGTGTCATTCACCAAGTTCGTTTACATTAATGGTGGTGGTGGTGGTGGGCCCCATGGTGGCTTCATTATCAATGATCCCTTCCTCGCCGACCAAAGAAAATAAGAAAGCATTACAAAACAGAATGCAAACACAGTACAACGTTAAACAACACTGTCTCATTAGGGAAGGAAAAAAAAAACACTCTCTATCAAACTGAACACTCTTCATCATGCTTCTATCACATTCCACTCGATAAAAAAAGAATCTTTCTACCATAATTCGGATACCCTTTAATGGCAATGAAACTCTGGTGCCACTGCTTTCTCTAACTCAAGGATTTAGAAACAGTAACAACAAAGTGGTTAATATTTTCAATGGCGGTTGAGTATAAGTGTTGTGAAACAGAGTTTTTCATAAGAATTGTGATAATTGTGTTGCTTGTTGTGTTTGCTGGATTGATGTCAGGGCTCACCTTAGGTCTTATGTCTTTGAGCCTTGTTGATCTTGAGGTTCTTGCTAAGTCTGGTACCCCTCAGGATCGAAAACATGCTGGTATTTACTGTTCTATTCATAAATTCATCAACTCTTCTTTATGTAAACTTTATTGACAAAATCACAGCCAAACATATTTGAACTTTATGTTTTGTGTATAATTTGATTGACCAAAAAAATATATGTTTTGTGTATTTTGTAATTACAGAGAAAATATTGCCTGTTGTAAGAAATCAACATCTATTGCTTTGTACCCTTCTAATATGCAATGCTGCAGCCATGGAGGTAAATCTAAATTAATGTGTTAATTAATTAGTATGTAATTAATGTATTCAATTAAAGCTAAAATATAATTGGTTAAGAATAAGGATGATGATTTTTTCAGGCACTTCCAATTTTTCTTGATAGTCTTGTTGTTGCTTGGGGTGCTGTCCTGATTTCAGTTACATTAATTCTTCTCTTTGGTGAGGTGAGAATATTAATGATTTTGTTTTTCATAAATTTTGAATTAATATGTGAAAAAATTATCTGACATTGGTTTATTTATTTGAAGATTATTCCTCAATCAGTTTGTTCTCGGCATGGTTTAGCAATTGGTGCAAAAGTGGCTCCAATTGTTCGTGTTCTTGTATGGATATGTTTTCCTGTTACTTATCCAATTAGCAAGGTGACATATATTAAGCATTTTTTTAATTGAATAAATTAACCTTTGGATTAAATTTGATTTTTATTTCCTAATTTCAATGTGTTGTATTAATCTCCAGCTGTTGGATTTTTTGCTGGGGCATAGACATGAAGCCCTTTTCCGCAGAGCTGAGTTGAAAACACTTGTAAATTTGCATGGTAATGAGGTATGTTTCATTATCTACATGTTTTAGATTTGATAGATTTAAATAAATACGTGAATTGTTACTTTTTGTTTTAAGAAATGTATTTTTAGTTTATAAATATTCATTCATTTTTACTCTTGAAGTTTAACAAGACTAGTTTTCTGTGATCTTATTATTATTATTTATTATTTATCTGTATGCTGCAGTTCTCTGTCTTTTTTTTTTAATGATAAATAAAAAATGAGGGAATCTCCAATTTAGTTAATAAAATTGTAATGATATATTGATCTTTGAAAATCATCCATCAAATTAATTTTTTCGAGACAATTTCAAAGACTAAATTTGTTAATAAAAAAAAGACTAATATGATCGAAGATTTTTAATTTCTAGAATTATTAAGGAACTTTGTCAATTTCAAAGACCAAAATTTCAAATTCACAACATTTGATTTTTCTAGACTTTACTTTGGACACTTATATTTCCTTAATTATTTGTATTAGGCTGGGAAAGGTGGTGAACTAACACATGATGAAACAACTATCATTGCTGGTGCACTTGAACTCACTGAGAAGATAGCTGGTGATGCCATGACTCCTATTACTCAAACATTTTCTATTGATATTAATTCACTACTAGATAGGTGAGGTGTCTCAATAAGATTAAAATTGTAAAATATGTATGATGAGATTGATATGCTTTTGTATTTTTTGTTTCCTTTGCCTTTGCTCTACACATTTTTCTACTTCTCATTCTACATTTCATTTGTTTAGTTCACTCTCTTTTCATTTCTTATCATTGTTCATTACCTTTATTTTAATCATGTTAGCTTTTTAATTTTAGATCAAGAATTTGTTAACTACTGACCCAGAAGAAGAAGTACCCGTGAAAAGTGTGACCATGCGCAAAATACCAAGGTATTTTATTTTGTACTAAAATAAATATCATCATATAGTAAGTTATTAGGATTTAATTTGTGTAGAAGTTCATTCAATGTAAAAAAAAGTTACTTTATTATGTTATTTCCTAAAACACTTTCTCAAAAATATCTATGTGGTCAAATTAAACTACTAAGTTATTAACCAAAAATCTTTATTTAAAAATTTCATATATTGCAGGGTTCCAGAAACAATGCCACTTTATGATATATTGAATGAATTCCAGAAGGGACATAGCCACATGGCTGTTGTTGTGAGACAATTTGACAAGACAGGGCAACAATCTTCCAACAATGTTAATTTCAGTGGTAATTAAGCACATGCTATATAATCAAGTTAATTTACATTATATTTGCTAACATTGAATTTAGATTTTCTTTGCACTAGGAATTAATTTCTTTCATTTTATGTATGTGAAATAGATTCAGTAAGAGATGTGAAGGTGAATATTGATGTGGAAAAACCTCCTCAAGAGAAAATGTTGAAAAACAAGATGCAACTTCATAAGAAGAAAAGCATACCAAATGCAAGTAATTCGTATAGGAGCAGTGGTTCTAAGAGCAAAAAATGGTCACAAAATATATATTCAGATATTTTGGAAATTGATGGAAATTCAATTCCAAAACTCCCTGAAAAAGAAGAAGCTCTTGGAATAATTACGATGGAAGATGTCATTGAAGAGCTTTTGCAGGTAATTAATTAATTGTTATGAACAATTTTATTTTATTTAACACTTGAAAAGTTGAAGAAATTTAATTATTAATTGATATCATTATTCAATTTTATGTAGGAGGAGATCTTTGATGAAACAGATCATCATTTTGAAGATTCATAACAATAATCTGTCCATTGCTCCTTTGATTGGCATATTATTTTTTTATATAAGAAAGTTAGTAGTTAATATGTGTTCAGGGAGAGATGAAAATATTAGTAGTATAGATTGATCTATGGACTTTCCTGTACCTCACTACTTATCATATTTTTCTATGTTTCTAGATTTATATATAATTAATTGAATTAGATAATCATTTCCTGTTAGGTTATTTGGTGTGTGATTGGAAATATGACTAGCTAAACCATTAATCCATGTGAAAAGTAGTAGTAGTAGTGAGTGAGTGATGGGAAAAGTTAGGTATTGTTATTGTTATAACATGTTTGCATCAAATTATTTTCTGTTTTGGGTAGTACATCAATATCAGTTTTTTTAGTGGCGGCAACAAGACTGCAAGAAAGTTGTATTATATGATAATACAATTTTGATATTGATATTGATACATAATACATTTGGGAACATAATCCATGATACTAATTGACAAACATGGTTATGTTGACTTTGATATGACTAATGTATAGATGGTGGGGGCTTTGTTGAGTCATCCCAAACTACATTAGTGTCTTGATGCAATCACCCCTTGATTTATTTTGTTCAGAAAATATTTGATGAAGTCACCCCTTGATTTATTTTGTTCAGAAAATAAAATAAATGCGAGGTGGAGAAAAAACAAACAGATGTATGTCAGTATCTGTCTTTCTGTTAGTATAATTAATAATGGTAGTATTTGATGACAATAGGGAATTACAAAAAGTATATGCAGAATATATTCCCTAAAACATACACTACATGTTGTTGGAATGTGGTTGCTATGAAGCGACGAGATCCATCTGGACATTGATACCCAGATATCAATATTATCAATAATTTGAGAAAATAAACTAATTGAACATAACTAAAGTGTTGGTGTTTGCCACGAACACATATTAGATACGAGATATGTTTTTAATTAGAAGTAGCCCTGTCAATTTGACCCAACATTAAAAGCCTCTAAAATTTTGTGGGCTTAGTGGGTCTATAGCCTATGTTTTAAAAAAAAATTGACTTTTTTTTGATAAAAAATTATTTACAATTTCTTTTTTAATTTTTTTTATTCGAGAAAAAAATTTGATTTTTTTCGAAATTTTTTTATTTATTTTTCTCACAAGTTTTCGAGAGAAAAAAATATATTTTTTTAATTTTTTTTGAGATTTTTTCAAAAAAAATATATTTCGATAATTTTTCAAGAAAAAATCTCAAAATTAACATAATATTGGGGGTCCCCGAACCCCCTCTCTTAAGCCCCATAAAATAATGGGCCAAGATTTAAAAAAAATTATTTGAGAATGTACCATGCACCCCCCACTTTAACTTCCCACTCCCCATTTTTATAGAAATACAATTTTACTCTTTTAACTAAACAAAATTTTAAAATATTCAAAAGTTTTAACAAATTCGAAATGGCAATTTTCAGAATTTTCGAAACTTTCAAAATATTTAAAACTTTCGAAATAGAAAACTCTAAATTTTTTGATCTTTTTCGGAAGTTTCAAATTTTTGAAATAATGATTACATTTTGAAAGTTTTCAAATCTTGAAATTTTCGAAAGTTTTGAAGTGTTCGAAAATTTTGAAATTTTCTCTATTTCAAAATTTTCGGAACTTTCAAATTAATCAAAAGTTTCGAAATTTTTTATCGATTCTGAAAAAATACATTTCGAAAGTTTTAGATTTATCAAAAGTTTCGAAAATATCAAAATATTCTGAAAAATTACGTTTCGAAACTTTCGTGTTTATCAAAAGTTTCGAAAATATCAAAATATTCTGAAAAATTACGTTTCGAAACTTTCGTGTTTATCAAAAGTTTCGAAAATATCAAAATATTCTGAAAAATTACGTTTCGAAACTTTCGTGTTTATCAAAAGTTTCGAAAATATCAAAATATTCTGAAAAATTACGTTTCGAAACTTTCGTGTTTATCAAAAGTTTCGAAAATATCAAAATATTCTGAAAAATTACGTTTCGAAACTTTCGTGTTTATCAAAAGTTTCGAAAATATCAAAATATTCTGAAAAATTACGTTTCGAAACTTTCGTGTTTATCAAAAGTTTCGAAAATATCAAAATATTCTGAAAAATTACGTTTCGAAACTTTCGTGTTTATCAAAAGTTTCGAAAATGTCAAAAAAATTCACTTTTTTATATTTCGAAAGTTTGAAAATTTTAGAAGTTTCAAAAAATTGAGTGGTTAATTTTTTAATGGACAAAATGGTATTTTCATTTGAAATGGGGAGGTGAGAAGTTAAAGTGAGGGGTGCATCGTACATTTCTCAAATTATTTTGATAGGTGGCCTAATAAGTTTAAAAAAAAAATTAAGGAGCTTAGGAGTTGGTGGCTTTTTTTACAGCTCTAATTAAAAGTGTCGGTGTTATAATGGGTTTGGGCTTGGACTTGGATTATGTGATTTTCTTAATTGCAGAACATCTCAAGTTTTCTAGTTCCAGAATATCACAATAAAAAAGTCAAACAGAGTTTTTTTTTTTTTAAATACATCATCTCTATTATAGTAGTTCACTTTAAAAGTCTCGTATCTTTTTATTAGCAAATTCAGATTAACGCATTTTAAAAAAAGAAAATAAAAAATATTTTTGCAATGTATTCAGACCTTAAATAACTAACTAATAACATGTTTAATTTTTATTCGAAAGAATGAGATCAAATGATCGTAGGTTCAAACTTGAAAACTAACATAACAATTCACTTACTATCTTTTGTCCTGTAAAAAAAAACACACAAAGGTTTTTCTATACTTAGCTGGATAAATGTAGGTGGGGTTTCTGAGGTACATTCCACGCCATACGTCGGTAATAATCGCCTGATACTATAGCCATGAGAATTCGGATCTAAGAAAGGGTTGAATGTGGACCTCTGTGTTTTCCGGAGGTTGAAGATTACGAACACCTATTTATGCTTTGTTCTCTTGTCAAGCACACTTGGTCATAGCCTCTTGAACTTCACGCCCCCCAATGTAGACATCAACTCTAGGGTGCAGACCAGCCTGCACAGGCCGAAGCTTTGGGGTTTCGTTGGGCCTTCCAGGTAGCCAGTGACCTCGAGCTTCTACATGTCACTATTGCAACGGATGCCATCATAGTAGTTAAAGGCATCGATCTTATTGTCCATTATTGTATTTCTCTCTAAAGATTTTGTTGAAGTTTCTATTGTGTATGTTAAAACGGCTCAAAATATCGAGGCTCGTGATTTAGTTCAAGTAGCAAAGATTGTTGGTTTACAGAACTTGGTAAGGGTGTTTTCCAAACCTTGTTGCTGTTTGTAATCCCCTTTTTGGGGTTTCGTAATATATGAGGTATTTCCAATAAAAAAAAGGAGAATTAATATCTCTAGCAGGAATTGCATTTGATGTTACAGAAGTACAAATAATTAGTTCTATCCTAATTGACAGTTTAAGCAGGTATTAACCACTTCTGAGAACATCATATTACATAATAGCCTTAGCTAGCGATGATGTTTACTTCTTTTCTCCTCCCTTTTCTTTTTCTTATGTTTAGATTTATCTTTGGATCTGTGCTTCTTAGAATGTCCCTTGTCCGAGTGGCTTTTATGCGACTTTTTACTCTTTTTCCGCTTTTCTTCATGAAGCTCCTCCTCAGACTCGTCTGATTGCAACGATGGAGGCCTCTGCGGACCATAAATAGCACGACGTTCCCTTAAATCCAGACTGGTACAAGGCTCTTCATCAGGATTAGGAGGAAGGTAAGGCCCTGTCTCGTCCATCCTTGGACCAATAGCACCTCTGCCTCGCTTCATCCTGCACCAAAATGGAGTTTCTTCAGTTCTAAAGTAACTAAAGAGAGACATGCATGCATACATGCTTATAAAACAACAACATCAGAAAGCATAAGAGAAAAGTAATACCTTGAGTGTAGAAACTCCTCAAGCTCTTCGTCATTTAAACCTTCTGGAGTATGCTCATATTCTTTTTTAGTTGAGCATGAAGCAGAGGCACTAGTGCTTCTTGATGAGCTATGATCCCTATGCCTTTTGTCACCACTGCTTTTATCTATTGATGTGCCTGCAACCCTTTTATCTAGCTCCATTTCTTTCTCCCGCGCTCGCCACATTTCATTTACTTCCACAGTTCGATTTGCTGGTAGAAAGCACCAAACGAAATTCAGTTTCATTAATATAGATAAACTATCAGCTCAACATATAGACGTGGATGGTTATTTACATGTCATTCAAGGAAAGAAGTTTCATATTTGATATTCGACATGGATGAACTAGTTGGGGTGCTACAATTACAGTGTCTGAAATGACAATTTTACACATTTAAGCTCCTACTATTACTTTAAAATACTAATAGAGAAGTCATTCCAAAAATCACAATAAATAAATTTTCTTTTCTTTTCAATCTTCCATCTAACCAAATAAGAGATGTCTTCATAATTTTCTTTCCTTTTTCTCTCGGTCCTAATTATATATATATAGTATAATATTTGTCGTTAATAATCCCAAACCCAAAACTGCTCTATGAAAATAGCAGATGATGGGATGCCAGTTACACTGAAAAATTATATTACACATTCAAAATTGAAGATAAATTCAGTATTATAATCAAAAGTAATAAACTTTTAAATAAACGCACAAGTTTAAGATCAATAAGAAATCTAAACACAAAACAGATTGAGAGGACAAGATAGTCTGAAAGAACAAAATAAAAAGGGCAAGAAAACAGAGGTCACATAACAGATGGAAGGGAAAGGGAACAACCTGAAGAAGAAAGAAGACCATATATGGATGTGGAACAGAGGACGTGAATAAGATCATAACATATAAAATTGACATATTAAATTCACTACCTACTTGTCTCAATATATGTGGAAAATGTAATGGGAGCTTATAATCAGAGATGGAGGAAGTAATAACTTATATAATATCTCATTTTCTATCTGCCTTCTCTTATAATAATTTTCTTGCTACCCAATTTCTATCTTCCCATTTTCTCTCTGCATCTAAATTAATCATTAGTGACAATTCGTGTTTTACAGGACTGCTTGTACTTAAGTCATACTATTGGCTTATTGCGATAGTATCTAAGCCATATTGAAATATCATATGCAATACTTTTAAAGAAAGTTTTGTTAACTTGTGACCTTTAGATAAATTTGAATATAAAAATAAAACCTATTAAATGAAAATTTGCTTGAAAATCCAAAAGTCATTTAATACTTTTGTCTTCAAGTAATTAGATACAAATTAATATACTAGTCCCTCTGTCTCATTTTAATTATGTGGTTCTTAAGAAAATGATTAGTTTTGTTGATTTTAATGATAAAATGAATTTTATTTACTCAAATACCCTTATTAATTGCAATTAGTTGAGAAGTTTGATGAGTTGAGATACAATAAATAAAGGTATATTAGTGGAAAAAAATAATTAATATTGTATTGGTATTGTAAAATGGCAAATAATTTGAAACGGAGAAAAATGACAAATGAGACAGAGTGAGTAATAAATGTTTCTTAACGTGTGGCATTAGCCATAGATTAACAATGATTTGATTCCTCCTTTAATATAGTGTTTGGTTGGGGGGAAATTGACAGGAGGGGAGGGGGCCAAATCCCATACTCTCTGAATTTCGGTTTCCCTTTAATTTTTTAAAATATATTGACTAAAATGTCTTATCATAAAATATTAATTATTAAAAAAAGGTATAATAATGAATTAGTTTAATTTTCCTTCCTCTCCCCCCTTGCAAAGCAAACAAGAAGAGTGCTATTCCCCTCTCGTCCTATGACCCAAATACTTGTATGAGGGGGAGCACTTAGTAAGTTAGTATGAAAAGTCAAATTATAACCATAAATTGAATATTTAAGGGAGTGAATTTGAACGGCTTCCTACTTTACCACGCGTATGTGTATGTATCTAATTATAATCTCAACCGCTGATTTCCTTATCAATGATTGTAACCCCACTTATCTATATAAATTGCACCTCTCATTTTAATGGATCCAAGTCCCATAAACTTTGTAAGAAAGTACCTAAAGTACTCCAGGAATGCACTGAATGTATATCTAGAATGGAAAGTAGTCATAAAGGATACCAATGAAAACTCAAACCACACATTAATATAAAGTTGAGTAGGAACTGTTAGAAACTCAAAGGGCAAACCCAGCATTCACCAAACAGATCAAAAGACAGGTATAAAACATTCACAGAAGAACAACAAAGAAACATATAAATTAAATCTATAGATATATTTAAAATTGCCATACAATGATAAACCTTTCTCTAAAGCACACTCATAAAACATAGTAGGACAATATAGAGCAATAATAACCAAACTCTATCCAAAATTAGTGACTAAGAAAGAACCTTGTTGTACCCCAAGTACGGTAGCAGTGAGGAAACGTGAATTTGGGCGATTCCGTACATTAGGCTTTTGAAGATAAGCTAGAACACCTTCCTTTTCAGACTGCCGCCGCAACTCAGCTGCTTCCTTCATAAGCATAGCAGCTAATCTATTTTCAGTCTCCAGATCCATCTAAACAAAATAAAGAAACTCTAAATTGAGATTTTTTTGATAATTTGATATTATAAATAACATAAACAAAAACTAGGCAACTAAAATCTTCCGACATTCCCAAAATTACTGACATTCCTGGAGTTCTTTATGCAAAAAATAGTCAAAGATCCTAAATTCTTGTGGGTAATAATTACTACTACAAATACCATTACCGTTATTAAGTATTTTTTTCTCCATTTGAAAATTGTATCCCAATACCAAAGAGGTTTTAGGGTATAACAAAATGTAGCACAGAATTTATTATTATTATTATTGATTAAGGTTGGATCTTCAGGTTCACAAAAAAGAAAGGGCTCAACATATTGAGGAACCACAATAACTGCACAACGAGAAAGGTAAAGCATGATCATCTACATGATGAATTCCGATCATTTTTATCCTCCAACACATTGGGTTTCAAACCAAAGAAAAAGTAAAAAAAATAAAAATAAAAAATTGTATAATTTAGTGAGATATAAGAGATTTCCTAAAACCCTAGAATTCCAACATGACACGAACTGATTTAAAAAGTTTTGCAGATAGAAGAATGAAAGGCGAAATAGAGCATCAAAGTCGAAATCCATAAAAAAATTGAAAATTGGGAAATAATAATATGCGTCGGAAATAAACGTACCTCGTCTCTGTTTGCGGTGGAAGGATCTCTATTGTCGTCTTCGACGCTCGTTGATTTTTCCTCTTTTTTACCTTTTCAATATGTATACTCAATAATAAACAAATAAAAAGTTAAGTAAATATTGGATTTTTTTTTTTTTTTTTTTTTTTGTATTTTTGGTTTTAATATAGCCAAAACATTCAACTTTATTGTTGGTTTTTAACTTCAATCTTTTTTTATTTGTTTAAGATATTTTTATTCGAAGTTCATTATACACTTAATATAGATACATCTTCCCATTAGGATTCAAATTTTGATTTTTATAATTTAAAATTTAATATTTTTCATCAAACTCAATATTAATTAACTTATCAAAAAATGTTTTTGGTTTTTTTTTTTTTTTTTTTTTTTGTATTTTTGGTTTTAATATAGCCAAAACATTCAACTTTATTGTTGGTTTTTAACTTCAATCTTTTTTTATTTGTTTAAGATATTTTTATTCGAAGTTCATTATACACTTAATATAGATACATCTTCCCATTAGGATTCAAATTTTGATTTTTATAATTTAAAATTTAATATTTTTCATCAAACTCAATATTAATTAACTTATCAAAAAATGTTTCAAATAAAGATTTTCTTTTAAAATAATAAAAAATATTGATCTCTCTTTTTTTTTTTCCCAATATCGCTCTAGTTATTATGTACATTTTTGGATATTGGGAAGTCAAGCCTCTTTAATGTTATTAGATGTAGATAACATTTTAAAAAAATTATTTTAAATTTGGATATTGTTCATCCTTCCTGAAAAAATTCTTTTATAAAAAAAAAAGATAAAAATTGGTTGTCATTGGATCAAAGAAATTGTTGGATAAATTAACTAGGACAATATATATATTTTTAATAGGTTGATTAGCCAAAATATAAGGTTTGTTATAATAATATCAATACAAAATCTTATATTTGTCGACACATGTATTCTAATTTGTTGAAATTCAAATATATTCTGACTCACATAAATTTAATATGTATGAATTCATATATCATTAATCAATTTTATATCCAAATGCAAGTCCGGTCGTGATACTGAAAAGCTTTATTTAATGATTTTTATGTAAACGCATAAATGTGACATAATTTAATAAAATTATATACATAAATTTAATGATAGTGGTTTGATGCTTATTAGTAAGAGAGTGGTTTGAATTTGAATCAATTAAAGTGTGTTGAGAATATAGTATTAGTGAAAGTGTTGCTAATATAATTCTTTGATAAAAAATTGTAAGAAAAATTGTAATTGGTTAATTGTAGGTTAGTATGAACTATAGATAAGATACATTTTTCTCTCATTATAAAAATTCTCTCATTTCATATATTACATACATCTCCATGCTGTTTTTCTCTGCTTCAAATAAGAAATTTTTACATTTTGTAATTTCATGTCGATTATACTAATATTTCCGACCACTATCTTTGAACTTCCAATTTTTAGACATCATGATCTCTTCACTTATCACACAACAACAATATATCTTCTTACACTAGAGTCTATTCTCATTATTATTTGTCTTTCTTTTATTTGATATACAACACAAATATTGTCTAATATAGTTATTATAGAAATATTTGCTCACATAAAAATATTTGAACATAATAAAATCATAACATATTCCAACATTTCATACTTAGATGTATGTGTATATTTAATTATGTAAATTGTGCAGGAGGTGTTCTGTAGCATGCTGGCACAGTTAAGGGAAAGAACATTTGTCTAACTCCTTCAGCCTTGACAATGGGGAAAATGATACCTGATGCACCCTGAAATGTCAACAAAAACAAAATATTCTTCAAAATTACACTTCTTAATTGACCAACAATTTGTCAAAAAAATAAAATTCACCAATAAATGTGGTACTTAACTTAATGAGGTTGTTGACATTATTTATTATAAGACATACCAGTACTCTTATCTATTTAACCAAAGCAACAAATATAATTAATTTAAAATATAGTTGAATTCACGTTAAATTTAGTAAAATCACGTTGGTCTCGTGATTCTATTAAATTTACCGTCAATCTAAACATGTAATAGTACTAAACATTCATTCTCACCGAAATCAATCTAGCTCCAATCAACATGCGTTTGGGAGAAGGAAATGGCACGAGTAAGCGACCAACACCATATATAGCGACGGCGAAAAAATGTAGAAGCAAGATTAATGGACGAGGATTAAGACCTGAGAGTAAAGCCATTGGTCCATCTGAGAAAACTCCTCCAAGACTCAAATAATCAAAACATGCTTGTCTCATTTCCTTATTATCTGGATCAGAAGATGCACAAAATACCTTGTACAATGCCCCAGCTAATGTGTTTATTGTAGATGCTACTGGCTGCATACAAAAATATCATACACCAATTATTAAATTTAATTCATATCAGTCATCAGTGATGTTAGACTTTTATTATACACTGTGACTAAAAAAACGATATATTTACGGAGATTAAAAATATATTTACACTTAGTTAAAATAAAGAGGTTATGGAATTAGATGAAAATATATAAATTGTGTTTATTTACTTAATTATTTGTATAAAATTTACCTTGCGCAGTGTGTAAAATGATTCAAGATATTTACAAAGAGCAGAAGCATGATGTAAGTGATGTAGAGGTCTAAGAAGATCTCTTAGTAAAACAATATCAGATAAAGCCACAGTCATTCCACCTCCAGTTAAAGGGTGTCTCATATTGAAAGCATCTCCCATTAGAAGTGCCCCTGGTTTGGGATAAGGACATGCTGCCATGCTTCTATTTGGCATACTTCTTATGTTTCCTTTATCAATTGCTTCTACAAAAGAACATTGAAGCTCCTCTGGAACCTGAATTATTAGTTTGACATAAACTAGTCAATTAAAATAACCAAGACCTGTTTGGAACATGTAATTAAGAATTAATGTTTGTTGATTGGAAAAATTGAGTATTATTTGTACCTGAGGAACTACAACTGTTTTGAGATAATGTGTCATGTCACCATTTCCAAGGGAGGGTAATTTTTGGCCAGACACATCAACTAAACATCGAATCTCAGTGCTACTAATCGGATAAAATAAAATTAGAGAAGGATCACCTAAGATAACATGTCCATGATTTGCATATGGAAGATTGCAATTCTCTAGTACCAAACCAACAAAATGAGATGGTACTTCAACCTGTGCAAATATTTAAATATCTATTAATCTATTAATATTTCCCATATTATTATTATATTATATTGATTAGTGATAACTAAAAAGCAAATAGTAGTATATTAGTCACTACCTTTGAGTTGCAAAGAGAACGTCTTAAGTTGGAAAAACAACCATCACAAACTATGGTAAGAGGAGCCTTTGTTGTGAGCTCTTGTCCATTCTTGGTTTTGTAGTATACTCCTTTGATGATTCCATTTTCTTCAATTAGAGAGGTAACAGTTCCTTGTTCTAATTTCACACTGCATAAAATTATCATTACACTATATAAGTTGAGTTCCATAAATAAACATTTTTTTCAAAATTGAAAAGTTAGTTAAAAATGAAGTACTTTTGAAGAGATGAAGCCTTGTCTCTCATTCTCTGTATGAAACGTCCATTGTGAAAGCTTCTTCCAGAAACATCAACATTAAATTTTTTCAAGGGATAAGAAAGTTTGGTATTTTTTCCATCTTTGTAAAGAGCATAGCCAAACACTTTTTGAGCATCTATTTCGTCCACACAATCTGTATAATAGCTCACAACATTCATCTATTAATTGATTACTCTATTGTTACACTATTTTTTATGTATCTAATTTCTAATTTCATACAAGAATGTTAATGTGTCACATTTGACATATGTTTCTTGCTTAATTAATTAATTACCTTCAAGATCTAATTCAATTAATTTCAAATAACCTCCTGGTTGTAGCAATTCACCTACAATCCTGTCAGGTTCACTCAGATCTCTCTCAATAACATGCACTTGTCTTCCATCCTGATACAAGAAACAATTAAATTGTTGATTTTATATTTGTGTTATAGAAAGGAACAAATAGTAATTTCACATGTTTCATGCTTTTGACTATACTCTCATAATAAGGAAGATATATTTAAATAATAAAAAATATATATCTTTTAGATATTTCTGTGCGGTCATTCAAAATCTCACTCGAAATAGACAGTTTTTTTCTTAAAACTTCTTTTGTAAGTAAACATTACTATTATTACTAACATACATATAAACACTAATGTATCAACCTGTTGGCTTTTCTTAATAAAAATAGTAGAAGTTACAAAATTTTATAAAAATATTTAATTGATAAAAAAAGATAAAATTATAAATATAGACTTTTAGTTGACTCCAACATCGAATTTTTGTTATGGATATCCAAAATATAAGCATTTTAAAAGTAGTTACTAGAATGTTGAAGCTCAAGAAAACCCTATCACAAAGAAAAGGCTTTGATTTGATACCTTCCCAAGTGTGTAAGCAAGGGCTGCACCAGCAACACCGGCTCCCACAATTATGATGTCTATATTTTCTGAGGTTTCTTGAGGGCATATATTTTTTCCTATTTCTGATTCACTAATATTATTATTATTAAAACAACCATTATTGATTTCTGAAACTTTAGCCTTTTTCTTTGATGCAGAACTGTACAAAACAAACACAAACACCAAACTATAATAAGCTATAATCCCTGCTAGAATATACTGATAAACCATCTCCAACAAATTAGTGAAACTGAAATTTGACAAGTAAATTAAAGGAAATAATAAAGATTTAACAATGAAAAGTTGATGACCTGATTTATTGCAAGTTTTTCTCCTAGTAATAATATGTGTGAGGCTGTGACCTTTGACGTGTTATGTTTGTGCAACTAAAAATCAGGACTATATGTCTTCTAATTTCTTAGTTCTTATATTATATACTTGAAATCAGTTGAACATTTAATTTAAGTACCCCACCAATTTTACACCGATAATTTATATTTCTTTTTTAATTATTGCGGTTTCATTTCTTTATCAAGGCCCGCGTGTTTAGATTTATTTGTGGCAATGACAATTTGTGATCATGCTATTTGTTTTGCATACACTCCTAAATGTTGGTTGAGGAGAAGTGATACTAGTGGAGGGATAACAATGAATATGGTATAAATAATAGTTATAATAATGACATATAATTTACATAGGTTTTGTTTAATATTTGTTTATTTTATTTAAGCTTAATTGCAGTTTTGGTCCCTATATTTTAGCTGAATCGCGAAAGTAGTCTCTCCATTTTGTTTCTCCCCAGTTTTGGTCCTCAAACAGAATTTTGGTCCAAAACTTGATGAAATTTTATTTTTTAAAGTCGTACTATACCATTTATGATAATAGATTTCAAATACAATTGTTGCAAATGAGATCTTGGGGCATGATGCGACTTAAATAAATGCAATAAAAATGAAATTTCATCAAGTTTTGGACCAAAATTATGTTTGAAGAACCAAAACTGGAAAGAAATAAAATGGAGGGACTACTTTCGCGATTCAGCTAAAATAGGGGACTAAAACTGCAATTAAACCTTTTATTTATTATTATAATGACATGTAATTTACATAGGTTTTCATCCCCTTAAAAAAAACATTTGGGTTCATGAACAAGAAAATGCAGAAGACCCAATGAGAAAATTAAACAAACCGGGCTAGACTGGGATAATGGGCTTTGAGCATGTATCCAATTGAAAGTAGAAAATGACGAAAAGACCCCTTTCATACCGTTTTATTTTTCTGTCTTACCAGGCTGTCGGAATCACAACGGCTAGTTACTCGGGAATTTAAAAATGTTGATGCGAGAAATCCCAAACATTACTTACTAGTAACTCCAACGTTACTTGCTGTGACGCTATTCTTCTCTTTTTAGTTTTGATTTAACTAATAACAACGAATTAATAGTAATGGCAGAAAATCGTTGCTTACCAGTAATTGAAGAAGAGGAAATAGAAATAGACGACGATTTCTACGAGAAGATTGAAGCACCTAAGTTCGTAGACCTCACCGCACCTGATAAACGCCCTCCCGATTATGACCGCCACTGGTTCTGCTTACGCTTCGGTAATTTTCAATTTTATTTCTATCTTTATAATTATTTTGTTTATTTTCGATTTCATTTTTAACTTAATTTGCTAAATTGAAACTCTATTCTCAGGTTGTGACCAAAAGCATGAGGAAGAATTGGATTCTGAAGCAATTTACAATGATTTTGTTCTTCGGGTTTGTTCTAGTTTTTTTTTTATTGATTGATTTTGCTTTCAATAAAAAAGGAGTAATCAATAAGGTATACTGATTTTATTTCAAATGTGTGTTGGATTTTCAGGTTATGGCAGCTAGAAGTCCCAATGTTAGGCTCAGAAAAGCATTGAATAGAAGAGAAAGAGAAGCAAGGTAGCTAGCCAATAATACTCTTCTTTACTCAACACTTTCTTTTTAACTTAATTTCTATTGGATAAATCGCTTATTTAAGCTATTATAGGATAAGTACTTGCTATAAAAGTGTTTTATGTAAAAGCTATTTATTTTATAAGCCCATGTTTTGTTAAACTATTTTAGAGAAATTATGGAAATAAACTGAAAAATGGTTCTCAAATGAGCCAATCTAAATTGACCGTTTTCAAATCCAAATATCCAACATAGTATTAGTCATAAACATGAAGGTTTTTATTTATGGTCTATGTAACCTCAATGGTGCATGTGACCACAATTCTTCACAATATCAAGAAATTGCGGCATGGTCACAACTTAGAATCTAGTGTAGTACTGTTAGAGCTTTTAAAGTAACGCAATTTCTTAATGTTATTGATTTTCAGTGGAAATTTAAAGTGTCCCCTTACAGCTCCTGCAAAGCCAAGGATGTCAAGAATGGCTTTCATATCTTCCTTGTCACACAAGGTGACTGAGAATAATGTGAAAGTTGTTAAACCTCTTTCTAAGGTTTCTGCAACCCCAAATGCCAAGGTGAAGCAATCACCCTCTTTGACAAAGGCTTTGACCACTCCACGGAATCCAAAGAAGGTTTCTAATTTGGAACAGTTTAGGAGTGTTCAGAACAAGAAAGCAGTGACTGTTGCTGTGCCTAAGGCTAAGAGTAGAGTAGTGGCCAAAGCCTTAGTTTTTAACTCACCAAAGAAGATGATTGATACCAAAAGTTCTGTAGAATTGAAAACATCCATGAAAGCATTGTGTTCTGCAATGAAGAAGCTTGAATTCAATGGAGTGAAGAAGAATGGAGAAGGATGTAACAACTCATTGCCAGTGGATTCCTCTAGAAAGAAGCAATTCAAGGGGCGAGAGGTTAAAAGTCGTGTGTTCGATTCATTGTATTCTAGTAATCGAAAGGGACCAGAAACTAGCAATGTTAGATGTCCTAAAGAGAAGAAAGTGAAAGCCATGCAGAAACACCAGGTTCCTGAGCAGCAACATAGTGACACTAGTGACATGGAGATTGAAGAAAAATCAAGGAGTGACTCTCTAGAAAGAGAAGAGAGTTCAAGAGATGATACTACCTCACTGTCAAGCTCGATCGAAGATGAGAAGAAAACTATTGAAGAGAGTGAAAATGAAGAGAAAAGGATGACAGTCTCAGACAAGGGAAAAACTCCTGAAGCCAAAAAGAGAAAGGCTGATAAAAAATCAATGGCTTCTGATGATAAAGAAAATGAGATTGAACTTACTGAGGATGATGACAAGGAAAACTCTTCGGCCCCTAGTGAGAATATGTAAGTATTTTGATTTGTCTCAAAATGTGTTTTATTCTGGCTCTTTTGTGTTTCTTAAACATCAAAGTAAACATTTAATTTTTTGTGGGAGCAGAGCAATGAGTACCAACAATGATGGTTCTAAGAAGGCCATTCTTGGAAGCAAGCAGGAAGATAGAAAAACGCACAAGGTATGGTCTAAGTTTAGAATCTCATTGATGTTATTTTCAGTTCAGTCCCACCTACTGCAATGATTTGATTTTAATTTTTACTAAGACCTTGAAACAGAAATCTACATCTACTACAACTGGCTCTCAAGTTGTAAAATACAGAAAATTAAAGCCTACCAATCCTAAGCCTTTCAAGTTCAGAACTGATGTAAGTAAGGGCTTCTGTTCTTGTTGGTTTACTTAGTTTAAAGTGGGCTTCTGTTCTTGTTGGTTTATTTAGTTTAAAGTTAAGTTACAATAATCTAGTGTGTGATTTATGCTATTTTTTTTTTATGCTGCAGGAAAGGGGAATTCTGAAAGAAGCAAACTTAGAGAAAAGAATCACCTCGCCCTTGAAAGAAACCACTGCTAAAGATGGCAAGGCAATAAGGAAACATAAGAATGTAAACTGATTTAGTCTCATTGTGAACCTCAATCTGTACCTCACATTATATTTTCCTTGTATATCTAAATTTTCCTTTTTCCTTTCTCTTCCTTTCAGAAAAATGAAACTTGTCTAGCTCAAAGTCATCAAGACAATTATAGCAGCTGCGACGAGAAATCACACCAAACAATGCAACAAAACCAAACAGTAAGTTCCTGCTTACTGATAGCAACTTAATTACTGCTTAAATGTGTGTTTTTAGAGAAGATGGCTGAAACATCCTCAACTTTATGTAGGGAA
>NC_021160.2:1550578-1563816 GCF_000331145.2 Cicer arietinum | reverse complement strand
GGAAACATTCATAGTGACAACAACTCCAACACCAAAGTGCAACTTAAATTATCTGCCAAAACATCTCAAAGAAATCCTGGTCCTAAACTTCAGAAACATGTTGATCTTGATGAAAATTTCAAAAGAAAATCCAAAATGATGCAATGTAATATTGTGACGCCTCTAAGGTAAGTAATAAATCAGTTTGGAAATTTACGAATAAAGCCTTAATCTCAATCTATGGAATTGTATATTTAATAATAAAAGTGTGTCGTGCAGTGTTTTGTCCAGGAAGAAAGATAAAGCAGTTCTTGCAACAGCTTGTAAACTTAATGTCATTATTGAAAAGCCTTCAGAGACTGTAAAACCAAATGAAACGGCAACGCTCCGTAAACATGATGCATCTTGTTCACAAGGAAGAAGAGCTTTAACTGTTCCCAAGGAACCAAAGTTTCAGAGTCTCCATGTGCCCAAGAGCTGCACTACCAGGAAACCAAGTTAGGGGCTCATATATTGGTGAAGGGAGGGTGTTGTTCAATATCATCGTTGAATTTTGTTGAGTTGCTTTGGTAAATTGAAGAAAAAAAGATGCATTTGTTGTTGTAACCTATGAGAGAGATAGATGAATCTTTTGTAATGCAAGCCTTTATTTTGGCTTTAGTTTAGATGTGTGTGAGATTGATTTGATTCATATACAAGATTTGTTGTAATGATAATAAGATCTGTAAATGTGCAGTTTTTTTAGTTTTGTTGATTTTGATAAAGCTTTAAAATTCAATCATTTAAAACTAAATGTTCCAAATCACAGCACAAATCAAGGATCACAAGCATTAAATTTCTTGTGTGAGATAGATGAATCTTTTGTAATGCAAGCCTTTATTGGTTTTAGTTTAGAAATGTGTGAGATTGATCTGATTCATACTTTATTTGTGTAATTGATAATAAGATCTGTAAATATGCAGTTTTTTTAGCTTTGTTGATTTTGATAAAGCTTTAAACTCAATAATTTAAAACTAAATGTTCCAAATCACCAGCACAAATCGACGATCACAAGCATTAAAGTTCTGGTGCACATATCAAGGCAACTTCTGCAATACGAACAGCACTTGTGAATCTGATTAGTCTCCAGCGTTACTCCCCTTTATTCTTGATTATGTTTTTTAATTTCTCATTTGCAGCCACAAGTTCAGCAGCTATGCTGGGTTCATTGGCTGAATGTCCTGCATCTGGAACCACCTGTGTTCATATAGTATGACATTCAGCAAAATCATCCTTTAGAAAGAAGTCATGTTTCACTGTATAATGTGATTTTAAAATCTCTATCATGAAACTTCATATACAATTTTCATTGTGAAAGTATGCGAGAAAAGACCAAAAGCAACACTCTCTTCCTTACCCTAAAGTCTGCCTCTGGCCAAGCTCTATGAAGATCCCAGGCTGACATCATAGGACAGCAACAATCGTATCTTCCCTATAAGTCAAGAGTTGAGATCATAAGAATCTGAATTTTGAAGGATGCAACAAAAAGTGATTTACCTGCACAATGGTGGTGTTGATATGCCTTATTTTATCAACTCCATCTAGCAAGAATGAATCGGATGGAAAGAAACCCTTGTTAACAAAATAGTGGTTTTCGATCCTTGCAAATGCCTGATAGAAAAAAAAATCATTTGACATCATCAAAAGTCATTATGCAAGTTAAAGAATCCCAATCGTAGGCAACAACAATAGACAATCATTGACTCAAAAAACAATAGACAATCATAAATTAATCGTAAATTATGAAGGTGGAAAAATTGTAGACTTTAGTTTTTAAAAAGGAAGAAAATAAAGGCTCCTATTCTTCAAATTATATTGTGCCTATGTTTGGCTAGGGCAATAAACTAGCTCATAGCTTATTTGATTTTGACTAGCTTATAAGTTTGTTTGACTAACTTTATAGGGGAGAAAAGGTTTTCCGCAAACATGGCATAAATCAAGAACGCAGAAAGATTAAGATATCAGTGATATTATCATTTTATAAGAATTGCATTCAAACTGATTTTTTTTACAAGAAACACTATACCAATCTCAAGACTGCACAAAGGGAAACCGATAGAAATAGAGAAGATTTTTGTGACAATTTTAAGAATGATCTATAACAGCTTCTTTATCAGTGAAAATCTTTGTTATTCTTCACTTGATGAGCTTACCAGTGAAAAGTAATCATCGTCTCCCCTTTTGATGTTATCTTCATTTGGAAGAAGATGAGCAGTCATCATTTCCCATTTGGTCCATGCTCTAGCGGCTGCATACTAAGAATGAAGATATAGGTAAGTAAACTAAAAATCTTTTGACAGGATTTAGACACTTGAAACAAAAGGAACAATTCAGGACCTGTCCCTGAACCCCTTAATCAAATAGAAAATCCGACATGTAAAAAAATGACTCTCGACTTGTCAATATACACAAGAAAAGCACTCTAATAATTCAGTAAGGTAAAGTCATACACAAGCTTGCTATTAGTCATTAGTCATTTCAGATACGTATTGGTATTATTAAGGATAGACTTTTAGTTTAAACTACTTCAATTATCTTGAACTCTATGTACTATGTTCTTATAAGAGTTCAGGCCGAAAGATGGGAACAATTGCCTTGAAACCAAAATAACATATAAAGAAAAATAAGTATTATGATTATGGGAGGAAACGGTAGAAGGCAAGCTCATAAACCAGACAGACAATTACCTGAGTTTCAATATCATCAGAGTTTAATCTCTTCTTATACGCATCAATGAAGCATCCTCTTTCATTTTCTGGAATAAGATCTCTGAATGACTCCCAAGCTGACATTACAAAATGCACAAACAATCAACCACTTAATGTTATGACTTTTTTAATGAGTAGAAAAGCCATAGATCACAAAATCATATATGAAATTATGCAAAGCTACAATTAAAATAAAAAGAGCAGTAAAGTTATGGTAAACACTAAACAGTGCTTCTCTTTTCATATTCCTAATTGAAAATAATTTTAGTTCTCACGTGCAAAGAAACTGATATGACCTAAAAGTTCCAGGCTTATTCTATACATCAAACAAGTCAAAAACAACTTTATGTTTTAAAAGGAAGGCTTATTATGCATGACAAATGCTCAAACATAATTCAATGAGCAAACAAATAAAAAAAATAGTTTAATACCGTCAGGGAATATTGCAGAAGCACCACCCTCATAAAACCAGTCTATTTCTTTCTTCCTTAAAAGGAAGATTCCCCTGAGGACCATGCCAGTAACCTTGCCACAAAAATAATAATAATAATAATAATAATAATAATAATAATAATAATAATAATAATAATACTAATAAAATATTTTAAAAACTGTGCAGCATAGCAAGGAAAAAACCCTTAATTATAGATAACACAATCTTCAATGATATTACAACAACTTATAAAAGTCAGACACCTTTTGTATGTAATATAAAAGAAGGCAATGAAAACCAAAACAATACCTTGTCCGGGTGAGATTGGCTGTATGCAAGGGCAAGTGTGCTTCCCCATGACCCACCAAATACCTGTATATTATATAGATCATAAAATCATATACCATTACATAAGAATCACAAAATGTATACTGGTAAAAAACTAGAGGTGAGAGATGACCTGCCATTCTGGAATCTCCAAATGTTCTCTTAATTTTTCAATATCGTCAATGAGGTCCCATGTGGTGTTATGCTCTAAGTTAGCATGGGGTGTGCTTTTCCCCGCACCTCGCTGATTAAGAGAAAAATAGTAATTTCACAAGAGCTGGAGTGAATTATCACACACTAAATTTGGAAACTAACCTGATCAAAAAGTATGATTCGGTAAAATTCAGGATCAAAAAATCTTCTATTACTTGGGGAAGTTCCCCCTCCAGGACCTCCGTGAAGGAAGATAACTGGCTGCCAGAAACAAAAAAATACTTGCAAAATGATGAAACAATATTTTTTTCCACTCTTAGGCCTTAGCAAAGTTAAATTAATTGAAAACTTATCACAGTTTCAATACATAGAAACTAGCTATTTAAATGAGGGCGGACTAGATAAAGAATGCAATATTTCAGTTTTTCAATTCAGTTTTCATAAAAACATGAGCTGCCACAGATGAACTACATATATCATTTCCAACAAAAACGGTCAAGGAAATGACTATCTTCAATTCTACACGAGACTTAATGGAACAGTCCAACATTACAGTTTACTCAGTAGCATCAATAAACAATCCACATAGAATCACTTAATAATAGTGGCTCACATTCCAGTCTTCACCAACCAATATAAACACATGAGCCTACTTTTAAATAAAAACTAAGAAAAGTTTAAAACTTTGTTATTAAAAACATGAGTAGTTCATCGCCAATTTACTCTCCGAAGTTGTTTGTAGGGATCAAACAATCTAATCCCTAATATATAGGAAATTTTCAAATAGATTCCTAATTTTATAAACTTCAATCACATTATTTCTTATGAGTCCGTCAATTTAATCCTTGAAATTATCCTATAAGCACTAATGTGATGGACGGTTTTCAATTTCAAATAACCAAATTGTGTGACACTATATTTTCATGACTAAATAGAAAATTAAATCTAAAAAAAAAATTGCAAATTTAAGTTAGTTAGGACAATTGTTACTCACATGGCCACTTGGATTTCCTGATTGCTCCCAGTAGATAGTATGAAGATCTGAAACATTCAAAAAACCAGTACTATAGGGTTCAATATGTGGGTAAAAATTTCTGTTAACCTGTGGAATTCCCTGTTGTGAAGCCATGAAAGAAGTAGTACTAGGTATTGACTCAATTTTATTATGATCAATGTTTTGCACACGAAAAATAAAGCTTTTTCTCCCTCCTGCAAAATATCACATAGCAGAGACGCATTAAATGAAAGAGATTCAATTCAATCAACAAAAATGGTAAATTAGAAGAACATGAATTAGGTATTATTATCTTTAAAAGGCACAAATATTTTTGGAAAGTAATAAAACATCATAAAAAGAATTAACGTAAAGAAAGGCAGAGAGTGACCTGAAGAAGTTATTTGGGGGTGAGAAAATGGAATTGAGATAGGAGGGATGAAAATTAGGGAAGAATATGAGAATGCAGTATTAGTAGTAGTTGTTGAGAATGGACCCAAACCCAACTTCATTCTTTGAGATCATCTACTGGGTTTTCGGTTTTCGATTGGCTAGTGGCAATATATGTAAATATTACATATTTGTAGACCACTTTGTTCCAATTTCGTCTTTTTACCATTTCTAGACTTATACTTTCTTCTTGTTTTTTTTTGGGAAAATGTCTATAGCCATTGTTAAAAGTCACTTCAAACCTATCCACATTTGGGAAGTTTCTAATAATACACCTATTATATTAAAATAAATTAATGTTTTTAAAATATGATCATATATAGAATTATTTGTGATATCTATTTAGTAAAAAAAATTTAGGTGTTGAATAAAGAGATTGAGAGAGCTCTAATATAGATGTTATAAGGATACAATAATTAATGAATCAAAAAATAAAAAAATTTATGTTTTTTTAATATTATATTTCAATATTTGAATCATTAACAAATACAAAAATTGAGTAAAAAATAAATACTACACTTGTTAACATTTAATAACACATAAATAATAATTATCAATCATATTTTTATTTTAGTCGAATCTTAGTCAAAGAAATAATGCATAATTTATTCGTACTTATTAAGTATGGAAATGTAACTTAATGTTGCAAATATATGATTTAATAACTTACGTTGACTTAGACTGATACGTTTTTTTTTACCGAATATAAATGCGGTGTGGATATGAGTTTTCTTCTTTGATTTAAAATTAGGGAAAGGAACGAGGGGCTGATACTCACTAGAGCCTATCCTATTAGTAAAAATATATTGTTATTTTTATATATTTTATTTTATTTTATTTTTATATTTTTTATATATTATAAATTTTAATTTCTTTTCAATAAAAATATTATTTTATTATGTTCTAATTATTATTATTTTATAATATTCATTATAATAAATATATTTTATATTTATATTATATATATATATATATATTATTAATTATTCTGATTCATATCAATGGATATCAACACAGAAAAATGATTGTTTTTACTAGACAAAAAAAATGAAAAAAGAAACGTCCATCCATCCATGATTTCTTTAAAATTCAAAATAAATTTTTTTATCAATAATTATTTACATTTCTTTATGGTCGCACCCTTCCATCGAACATCTATCTACCAGAAAATAATAAAGTGGATATTATTCCACTGTCACTCTTCAAACCTCCACCTCGATGTCTTTAGAAATTCATATTCTAACCACGCAAATTGTTTTAAAGTAAATATATGTAATTCTTATTTCGAAAATTTAAAATGTTTCGAAAGTTTTTAAATATGATAAGTTTTTAAATATGAAAAAATTCGAAACCATAAACCTTAAAATTATGAAAAAATAAAAAATTTAAAATGGTAAAATTGTATTTTTATGTTGATTAGGGGTGACAGATTTAGGTGTGGGGTGCATGATCAACCTCTCAAAGTGGGTGCACCATTGGGCTTCCGTGTTGCATTAGTTTGGGCCTTTGGGGTAACAAAAACCTTTTATTAAACTCTGATGGCTCATTCAACTTCAAATTTACTTATATTTTTGGTTTTTTATCATATTCTAGTTCTCGGTAGTGTAAACTACTTGAGCAATCACCTTATTAAACAAAGCAGTTTGGATACTGGCTTGAATTCTTTGATATCAAAATTATTAAGTTTTTCTATTTGACAAGAAAATAAATCTAATTGCTCAATTAAGATTCAAAAGATTTGTATTACAACTTACAAAATTGATCCAAAACATGGTCCTTGTAACAACATAATTGCAATGCAATCAATTTTGAGAGTGCCTGATAGATAACATTGTATTGGACATAGAGAACATCCATAAATTATTATTTTTACAAAAAGCTTCTATGTCCATTTTCTATTTTATTTAATCTTATCTAAAAAAAATTATTTTACGGACAATCTTATTTTACTATTGACAAAGATGATGGTCCCTGTAGAATTTTAGGGAGGAAGTTGGTTTATTTACATGTGACATATCCATTAAGTATTTTTTTTTAGTGAATCACTTAATTTTGTTGTTCTTTGGCATGATACATAATTTTTCTTCATCTATTTGATATTATCTAAGCATACGGAATTGTTATTTGATGCATTGTTTGTGTAAAAACTTTTTATCATATCAATCAATTATAAATATTTTTTGTATGACTTATAAGATAATTATGATTTAAGTCAAATGATTTTGAAGATGAGAAAATTCAATGGTTATGATTAATTAAATCCTTATTTATACATGATATTAAAAGCTTGTATAGCAATGTACACTTGTGTCAAAAAAATCTGAGTTATTCAAAAATTTGGCACCTCCAGTGTGTTATTTCAAATTGTATGCAATGTTTTCGAACATTTGTTAGTGATCACGATCATTCTAAATCTGTTTTCTTCTTTGACTGTATTATAGATAATTCTAAACATGGAAAGTGTTAAGATAGAGCTTGCTCAATGAGAAAGACATTTGGAAAATTTTACCAAATAAAATGATAAATTTCCACAAGATCATGTCTTAATGCCAAATAAGTTTACCACATAGGACTAAAGTCTCTAAGATGCTACTACATATACATTTACGAAATTGTGTTGTAATATGTAGTAGTTATAGGAACTGTTAGAGAGAAACTATCTCTCTTTAAATCTAAGTCCCTACAACTGTTACACCATACTACAAACTATAGAGTGTCATGGTTCATTCACTTACTAGTATTTACTATTTTATCATTCTTTCACTGCCTCACTTTATGTGTTTCTTAGCTCAACATGGAGGAAAAATGTGTGCACTGCAGCTGACAGAAAACTTGTAACATGTTTAACCATCAATGGTGACAGTCACTTTTGTTGGAGCACATGGTTCTGCCTCTTCCAGCATTTGAACCAACATTCTCATTGATGGTCTAGAAGATGGAGTTTTCGTCGTGCACAACACCGCGATTCTCAACACCTTAATGGCATCTTCTTTGAATTTTTTTGAAATGGTAGAATCCACTAATTCAAAAGCACTTTCTTTGCTCCTAATATTACTGCATACCCAACCTACAATATCCTTATTCTCTCCAAACTCTGGTTCCACAGGTCTCTTCCCTGTTACCAACTCCATCAGTACTACTCCAAAGCTGTAAACATCACTCTTTTCTGTCACCTTACATGTGTAGGCATATTCTGTCATAGTAAAAATCAACATGATCAATTTTCAAGTATAATAGCCAAAAATTTAAAACTCCTCTAACACTTTTTCCTATACAATTATAATGGACTAGTTAGTTTTTATGTTCTTTATTTTGTGTTACCCCAAAAAGTTTATTACTGGAAGCTAACATGACATGTTTTTTTTAATTTAAAATAAGGTTGTTTGAGGCCTAGTATATATCAACTTGCAGTTCATAATAGCTTCAAATGAGTTTATAACTCTTAGCATCAATGCTTTTGGAACACGACTGTCCGGTTCAACCAGTTTGAGAAATGGTCGGTTTGCTGGTTGGTTCAACCGTGGCATTTTCAGCCTCCCAGAACTAGTCATCAAGTTCAATTATAGTTTAACCAATTGAACCATGACTCAGAGGTCTTACCAAATCGTTCTCTAGTTCAGTTTTTAAAACATTGCTTTGCATATGATAAAGTTATTAATAAGTTGATAGATGCTTATCAGCAAGTTGAATATGAATGTTCTAAAGGGCTCATAATTATTTTAACTTAACGCTTACAAAGTTTATCCAAATATAAGAAGAATTCATGCTTACCAGGAGCCATGTAGCCAAGTGTTCCAGCAATGCCATGAGACCAATTGCCACCTCCACCCTGCACAATCTTAGCAAGTCCAAAATCAGCAATCCTTGGCTTCCATTCCTCATCAAGCAATATATTACTTGATTTAACATCTCTATGCATAACAGCTCTATCACAACCATGATGCAAATACTCCAATCCTCTAGCAGCACCTAATGCAATCTCATACCTAACCTCCCACATCATTTGAGTCTTCTTACATGTATGCAACCTCTCCCACAAACTCCCATTTGGTAAAAACTCATAAACTAGCAAACTACTATCTTCACTTGTGATGCTACAATAAAGTTTCACCACATTCACATGCCTTATAGAACTCAATGTTGCCACCTCAGCATCATACTCAGGTGATCTTGAACTCCTTTTCAGCATAGCTGAACTGCTTCTGTAATCACTTTGATTTGAAGTCCAAATGTGTTTGACAGCAAATATTTCACCACTTTTAAGAACAACCTTGTAAACATTCCCTGACCCTCCTTTTCCAATCAAATTCTCAGCTTTAATCCCTTCAATAATTTCATTCTCATTGATGTTTAGTACATGGTATTGCTTGAAATTCCAAGAATTTGTCTTCAATACCGGCTTCTCAAACTTGTTCTTCTGTTTCAGTCTCACGAAGAGGAAATATGCTGATGAAACAATCAGAAGTACCATTAAACCAGCAATGAGAAGTAATATAAGGTTTCGAATACGCCTCGAGCCGTGATATTCCAAGGAACATGGTTGAAATTCTTTCAAAATCTGGCTGCATAAACCAGGATTTCCAATGAAACCATCTTTGAAAGCTGATATAGCTAGTGATTCTGGTATGGAACCAAATAACTGGTTGTTTGATAAATCAAGAAGGCTAAGTCTAAGAGATGATAAACTTGATGGAATCTCACCAGAAAAATTGTTTGAAGAAAAGTTCAATGAATTAAGGGTAGGCAAAGAACCAATACTAGTTGGAATCACACCAGAAATAGAGTTATCAGCAAGGTTAATTTCAGTAAGAGAAACACAAGAACCAATAGAATCTGGTAAAACACCAGAAAGATTGTTCTTATTCAAACTAAGATTAGTTAGTTTCTTCAATTTTCCAATAGTTTCTGGTATTTGACCCGAAATTTGATTCGAACTTAACTGAATCGATACCAAAGAAGAAGCTTCTGAGATTTTCATTGGTAACTCACCTGAAAACTGATTCTCAGATAAAAACAATTGAGCTAAAGATTTAGCTTTTCCAATATCAGATGAAATTGAACCTTCAAATTGGTTCCTTCCAAGATCAAAAAGCTCCAAATTTGGAAGACCCCATATACCTGAAGGAACAACACCTGAAAGTGAATTCTTTGTTAATCTAAAACGAACCAAAGCTGTGCAATTTGCATAATTTTCTGGTATACTTCCTGTGAAACTGTTATTCAACATTGCTATCTCAGTTATTTGATTGTTCTTGCACATATCAGGCGGTATAGGACCAGAAAGTGAATTATCTGAAACATCTATGAATTCCATTCCTATCCAGGAACCAAGCTTTTGTGGAAGAACACCACTGAGTTTGTTATCATAAAGAGAAAGTTCTGTAAGATTCTTAAAATCACCAAACTCTTGTGGAATCTCACCTGAGAATTTGTTCTGAAAAAGCTGCAAAGATTCAATATTTTTTAAGGACCTTAGCTCAGAAAGATCACCTTCAAGGTGATTATTAGAAGCATCAAATTGAGCAAGATTTGTAAGGTTTCCAAATCCAATTGGAATTTTTCCACTCAAGTAATTATCATATATCTCAAGTTGCCTTAAATTTTGAAGCTTTCCAATATCAGCTGGAATTTCACCTGATAAATTGTTGTCAGAAAGTTCAAGATTTTGAAGCTGAGTTAGATTTCCAATACCAATTGGAATATTTCCAAAAATGCTGCAATTAGTTAGATAAAGCCAATACAATTTTTCAAGCTTTAAAATCTCCAAAGGAAAATTGCTTTTTTCCAAGAGATTATCACCAAGGCTTAAGAAAGTGAGAGTTGTTAGATTTTCCAATGATTTCCATGGAAAGTTCCCAGAAATTCCACTTGCATTTAGATTCAAGTACTTTAATTTATTCAAAGATGAAAACTCAGGAAATGTTCCTGTGAATAAATTTCCACCCAAATCCAAGTACTTCAAGTTTGTGCAATTCTTCAAATCCTCAGTGATGCTTCCATGCAAAAAGTTTGATTCTAAAGAGATTTTCTCAAGAAATTGAAGGTTGCAAATTGAATGAAAAGGAAGGGTGCCCATTAGAGTTCTGTTTGGAAGATTGATTTGTGAAACGAAACCGTTGGAATTGCAGAGAATTCCGGTGAAGTTACAGGGAGAATTTGATTGATTCCATGAAGTGAAAAGGTTTGTGTGAGAAGTTTGAATAGAGGATTTAAAGTTGATAAGAGATTGAAGTTCATTTGAGTAAGAGAAAGTGAAAAGACAGAGAAAAAACAGAGTAGTGAGGAAAATGGGTGGCGGTGACCCATGTCGGATAAGTACTCCGGCGAGCATGCCGGCGGCGAAGGTTACTAGAATATTGGGTTAGTATAAGAGTGATGAAAGTTGAAAAGTATTGAATGAATCACATGCATGCAAAAATGACAAACACGGAAACATCAATAGTGTGTCGGAGTCAAAGGATTCAACGTGGGCATTGGACGGTGTTGTTTTGTCTAGTTTATATTTGATTTCAATAATTTTACACAAATTAAAAAATATAATTGATATTATATAAAAAAAATGAATTATAATTTGACACGCAGTAACACAATAAGCATGAGTTAAATTTTTTGAAATTGTTGAATAATTTATAAAAATATCTTATAATTTAATGAAAATATATTTGTAATTTAAACTAACAAACAAAATAAATAGATTGTCTTTTAAAAAATAAAAAATGTTTATATAATTTTGATAAATTTAAATATACTACAAATTTAAAGATAAAAATTTTTGTGTACTTCAAAATTTTAATTTATTTTTATACTTTAGTCGTTTTTTATTGATAAATTTGTCCTTTATATTTATTTTTAAATGTTTACTCATATAGGTTTCTTGGGTCTCACTTTCAATCATTTTTTGTCAATGATTTTTTAAATTTTGTTATGGAAATCATTATTTCACATGTCAAAAATAATATTATAAATTTTTATGTGTTTTTATGAATTAAAATAAAAAATATTTATATTTAATTTTAATAATTATAAAATGTCTCACTTAAATTAGGTCGTATTAAACCATTTATTTAAAAGTTGTTTGAGAGTTTTTATGATGATAATAATCCAAATTCTTCAATAATTACATTTGAAATTTTGTAATTTAACTGATCTTTGAATACGAGATTAGATCCAATTGTGTAAATGTTTAGAAACATGAATGATTCATTTGACAAAAAAAAATACTAGAGTGAAAAGGTTAAAATAAAATATCTTAACTGCAATTTTGTACAATGAGTCAATATAAACTCAAACTTTATTTTGACTTAAACTTTGTTACTGTTTCAACCTATCTTAAAATTTTTATTATATGACAAATGTACTCGAGCATGGGCCTGATTATTTTATGTATGGGACTGATTGGTTGTTGGGAGCATGAATATATCTTGTGAGTGGATTTGTATATGATTCTCCATTGTTATTTTAATAGATAAAGTAATGGACTAATGGTACATAATATACCATAACGCAACAAGTATTCATTCCGTCTCTCAATAAATGTGTTTAAATTTTATTTATATATATTAAAAAATACAAATAAAAAATATTTTATTAAATTATTTATTTTAATTATTAATGTGTTTTCTATAATTATTAATACAAAATATAATAATATTTTTAAAATTGTATATAATAATTATTAAAAATATTATTAAAAAATTTATATTGAAAATGATATTTATTTATAGACAAATTTTGTTTTTGAGTAAAAACTATTGCAAAGTAACTTCCAAGAATCAAGCATAGCAAATTATGCAGTCTTTTAGCTATAGACCTGATTGGAATGATGAACCAATTATATGTACTAAGAAAGGTCTTTTAGCTAATTTTCTATTTACCCCATAAACCAAAAGAAAGAAATAAAGGCCCAACTTTTTGTCATACTCGTGTTTTGTTCTGGACTGAATAATTAAAACTTGAGTTTGGTTAACTGTTTAAGCACTCTGACGTGCATAAAAAACATTTCAAAAGAAAAATAAAATAAAAAATATGTAAGATGAGATATACATTATTTCATTTAAAATGAAATATGAATAAAATTAATAATAAAAAATTTGATAAGTCCAGTTAAGACTTTAATATAATATATATCTATTTTTTAATTATATATTTGTTTAGG
>NC_021160.2:1534506-1550317 GCF_000331145.2 Cicer arietinum | reverse complement strand
AGTATATATAATATGTCTTGATTTCAGCTTTGGGGGCTGTGGCCGTCGAAGTTGACTAAGTTGTGCCCTTGTTTCCACTGCTGCTGCTAAATACAACTGGTGTCTGCTACTCATTTGGGTCCCATTCATTAGATCACTCAATTTATCATTGATTGGTTCATTCATTATTTTATGGCCGAAATCATTTTATGGAGGATTTAGATTTGGGGGATAGAAAGTGAAGATAAGAAAATAGAAGAGAAAATAAATATTATTATCAATATTTGGCGTGGATATGATATTCCACTAATCTTCCTAAACTTCTATGATTAAATCATTTATATTCATTCACCTTCTTTTTCAAATAAAAATAAACAAAAATATTAATAATTAAAATATTAATATATTTAATTAAAAATTAGAATTAAATACATAGACTTTTTAATTATATTTTTATTTATATTATGCTAGTGGCATATTATATTATGATTAATATTAATGTAACTTACGATATTTGTAACCTATAAATGAGTCATGTACCATCCTTAAGTTACACATATTGAAGAGTATAATTTAATATTCTCTTGGTTCTATCAAATTATATATATAATACTTTTTTTTATCTCTACTCTTTTACATTTTATAATATTTTGCTATATAGATAATTTCATAACAAAAATTATAAAAAATTAGGTGATTTATTTGTTGTTGATACGCCATTTGTCTCACTAAAAATGTTTAATTTGAATCGTACACAATTCTTAAAATATATTGATGAGTCAATTATTTTGAAACAAGTGAGTAATATATTAGCAGAAAAAAGTAAGTAATACTTCATTGACAATATAAAAACACATGTAATTTGAGACAAGTAAATCGTAAATGAAACACTGATATAAGATCGAGGAAGTATGAGAAAAAGTAGAGTAATAACATTTATCATAATCTCAATTGACTAATATTGATATTAATAAATTGAACATTTTCGTCTGAAATTTTACAATTATATATGTAAATTTTACTTATAAAAAAAATATAATAAAAAAACAATACTTCTTCACACAAAAAGAAAAACTTAACTCTTGTTATCATGGTCTGCAAAAATATGTTATAGAATATACTATTTGATTGCAAAATTGGCCAGCTCCGGTTAGATGAATGTAATTATTGCAGAAGAAAGTGGAAAACCATGAATGATACGTATATCTAACATAAACTATTCATTGACTAGCCAAGTAATGATGTTGCCCTGTCTTCCTTTAGTCATATGCTCCACATTTGAAGCATGTGTTTGACTACAGTAACAAGCAAGCAACTGTAGCCACGTTAATTCATTTTTGACAAGTATTGATTTTTTTATTGTGTACCTTAAAAGATCAAGTAAAAAGGACTAAAAAGAGCGAAGGAAAGTTACAATGGCACACGAAAGTTATACTCATGTATTACATTAATAGACCAAGAGCAATTATAATTATCATCATCCTTTCATCATCTGTCACTAAAAAGTGAAAAATCAAATAATGTACTTTTTTTTTTCAACAAGATTTATGAATTTTCAATTTTTGACAATTTTTTCTTATATTTTACACGTCATATGTGAAAATTATACATCAAATGTTCGGCAAGAAACAATCTTTATTGAATTCTATGCAGATCATACAGTAAACTAATTTATCGTTGTTGTAATGTACCTAACTATGGTCTAAGAGGTGGCATTGATTGAGGTTGCATTAAGAGAATCTAGAATTTGTTAAATTATTTAGACATTTTTCTTAATTTTGTTAAACTGAGAATTGATGATGGAACATGACTTTACTTTGCTACTTCACGTGTTCATATTGTGAGATCTTTTGGGTTTCTAAATGTGTGGAATTTTGGGGCAGCAACTGTCACAGTTCGGTGAGGCAAGTAAGCTTGTAATGACAAGGGACGATATGTTAAACTAAATGCAAAATAATAGAGTGAATTTTGTGAAGACCTTTTGTTAATGTGCTGCTCCAAATACACTTGCCAACTTCATTTATTTGTGAATGCAATAAATTCTATTGCTGCAATTTCCAGAAAGATGATAATGGAAGCAAGAAGATTGATAATATGCTAAGAATTTAATTAAATTCTTGCAGGCTTGGAGCTATAACTAAGATGAAATCCTACATTTTAAGTTAATAATTGTTTGATCAAAGTAGTTACTTTGAATAGTTCTGAGAAATGTTACAATTATCACAACCAGAAGCAACTGGGAAAATAAAACAACTTTCTCGTTACTCATCATTTTTACAAGTATCTTAACTAACATATATGCATCAAAGGCAAAACAAGAATCTTCTCTACAATTCCTCTGGGTTAAAATATACAAAAATCAAACCCTTCCAACGAATTACAAGGCAAAGGGGATGGGGGGAGGGTGAACAATCGGCATCTTTGACATTGTCTCATTGTTAGTCATCACATTTAACGCCACACTGTCCTCCATAACAACAGGGTTAACTTGCATGACTCTCTCAGGTATGACTTTATCACCATCAACTTTAGCAAGCACCTCAAAATGCAATCTTACAGTATCAGGTTTAGTCCTCCATTCAGGGAAACCCTCCAAACTAATTCCATCTCCTTCCTTCAGCTTCTTCTCAGCTTGAAAGCCTATTTTTACAAAAGTCTGAGCAGAAACATCAGCCTTCAACAACCTGAAGGAACCCTTCCCATTAGCCTTCGGACCCAGCACAGAAGATAACAGTTTCTCAAAACCCAACAAGTTGGCATTTGATCCATTAAGGGAAGCAAGAGGCCACAATGCAGAAAACTTGGTAGGAGTAAGGAGAGTTGGGGCTTCCTCCTGGAGATCAATGGTTGATAGGGCATCGATTAATTTGGGTTTTGATTGAGACGATAACTCCACAAGACCAGGCGCAAGGCGCTTGAGCTTCAACCTGCTATTGGAAGAGGTTGATGCAGAGGGAGGGGCTTCAAGTGAAGTAGGACCAACGATGCGGAGTGAGAGTAGGGGAGCACTCTGGCCAAGAGAAGCATGCCGGAGATGCTCGGCCAAGGTGAGAAGCCCGGCAGCAAATCCACTCTGTGTTTGGTTTAAGGGCAGAGGTAAATCAAGCGGATGGCGAAGACTCACTGATCTTGCACCTTTCACAGTAACCACTGCACCATCAGCCAAAACCACTTTCTTCAACACCCCAGCATCCACATCATGCTGCAAAAACCAAATCAAACATCAAATCAATTTCACATTATCCACATTCAAGCACACCTTACTCTATTCAATATACATCCCTCAATCTTCACCATTTCACCAAAACAATTTTTGTAAAATCATATATTTAGGGAATGAAATTTAAGAGCCACACTGTCGCATGCTGTATAACTTTTTTGGTGAACACAATTAATGTATAATTGAAGTTTCATTTATTTTTTTCAATCATTACAATATCATTTATTTCTGTATATGTAATCTATAAAAATGAATAACCAAATTAAACAAAGATATTATAGGCATTGCCAATTTAGTCTCTGAAAGTATTCATATTTCAATATCAAAATAGTCAATGAAATTGAAAATTTTCAACCATATTAGTGTTATATTCACCCGTTAATTTAGTTTCTAAAAATTGTTTGGCAACTACTAATTTGACAGAATTTCCAAATTCATAAATCATCATAAAATTTCGTTAGTTTAAGTACCAAGTAGACAACATCCTACAATTTCTAGGATTCAACTAATAACACACCCAATCTGTATTATGATTATGACAATCTCTTCACGTTATCAGACTCTATTATTGATTAATGAACTTAAAAATAAATATATAAAAAACAATACTAATTTGGTTCTCAAATGTCAATTAAATAATTAAAAAGATGGGATTATTGGGGTTGCAATTACAATGTACAATAAATTGAAGAAAGATTAGGAAAAAACTTACTGGGAGAGAGATTCTCATATCCTTAGCATCCTGAATCCAAAGCTCCATGGGTCCAGCGAGCTGAAACGGAGCCAAAACAGGTAAACCATTACCCGAAACCCGTTTATGAACCAACCCGTTTTGATCCTCGACGCGGAAAATTGGAAGATCAACATAGTCCCATCGGTTAGCATCCTCAAGAAGCTTGAATGGAACAACCTTATCATCAATTTCAATATCGAATTGGTATTCTACGGAATGTCCAACCTTAGCCTCTCTCAGATCAAACCCTGTAATCTTGGTATCATCTTCAGCCGTAAACCCTAACCCTTTCACAATCGATTCCTTCAAGTCCTGTGAATAAACAAAATTAAAAGTTTGATTTCACAAAAACCATTAACTAATTAAAAATAAAGGGAAATTAAAATGAATGTGGTATTTACAGAAAAAGCCTTGGGGTATGGAGGATTGGCGTCGGAAGCGAGGGAATAATGAAGAAGGAGAAAAGCGATTCCAAAGCCAATAAGCGATTTCATTGTGATAAAGATGTTACCAAGCGAATTGGAATTGTAATTGAATGAATGAAGTTGGTTTGGAAAAATAATTGGAACGAACGTAAATATTTTGGTGCGGAAGGTTCTGGTGTGATGACGTGGACCAATTACAATGGAGGAAGTGATTTAAGAAGGAATATGATTGGTGGAAATTCGTGGAAACAGAGGCGCGTGTAAAAAGGAAATTTTTCAATTGTAAGGATTGGATTGAGTTTCTAATTCCGCGCCTTTGATATCGGAGTATAACGACATCCACGAAATTCTGCATACGACGACGTTTTGATGATTTTGAAAAATGTTTAAAAATATAAATGCAAACAGTTGGCTTCGCCCGGACTCGAACCGGAGACCTTCAGTGTGTTAGACTGACGTGATAACCAACTACACCACGAAACCATTTGATGTTTCTGAGTAATGATAAGAATTAACAATCAAAAACCAAATTCCAAAAATCTTAAACATTAAGGGCCTGTTTGAAACATTTTTACATTTTAATTTTTAAAAATTGTTGTATAAATTTAATTTTAAAAATTGTTTTAAAGAATAGAATTAAAGAAAAAAACTTGTTTGAGATACTTGTTTTTAAAAACAGTTTAAGAGATGAGAAAAAGAAAAAAACCTATTTGATAATCTAATTTTTTAAAATAGATTTTAAATAGAGAATTAAAAAAACTATTTGATAATATAATTTTCAACATCTGTTTTTCTTATATTAAATAATAAAACTAAAAAGATAGAAAAAATCAACTAATAACATTTAAATACAAGTAATATATTTTAGTATAATTAATAAATATATTTTTATTAAAATAGTTTAATAAACACTTGTCCATTATTGTTCATTTCCTTAATTTTTTATAAAATAAGATTAATTTCAAGTGATTAGAGTTTCAAATTTAATTGTAATATAAAAATATATTATTTGATCACTATTTTTAAAATTCAATTGAAGAAAAAAGTATATAAAAATTTAGTATAGATATTATCCACCAAGAACATAAAAATTAAGCCGAAACAACACAAGTATTTAAGAAATATCCACCAACATTGTATATAATGAAATCTAAAAGATAGTAATTTGTCCAACTAATTGTGATGGTGTACCCACATCCTATCTCTAATACGATTCCTACTCATTGTCATTTCAACCGCACCTTCATCAGATAATCTAGTTAAGTTATCGTTGGAGCTTGTTCCTTCTATGCCTGAACTTTCATTCACCCTCTCAAGTTCCATAGGATCCATTGCTTCCCATATGTTGAATAATTCATCTGGTAAATTCCACTTACGTATGTAGTTATGAATAGTACAACAAGTTATCGCTATAAGTCTTTGTCTGGAAGGTTTATAAGGAGACATCAACTTCAAAATAGGAAATCTATTTTTCAACACCCCAAAACAACGTTCAATTGTCATCCGTAGAGATGAGTGTTTGTAGTTAAATAACTCTTCGGGACTCCTAGGTTGTCTACCTTGGCCTCTATATTCTTGGGCATGATATCTTTCACCCCTATAAGGAGGAAGCAAACCTCTAGTACATGAATACCCAGAATCAACGAGATAAAATGAACCTTCATAAAAAAAATATGTTAGCTCTACTAGTTGAATTCATTAACTCATCGATATATTGTAATTTTATTATAATATTACGATTTACCTCTAGGTGGCCAAGGAAATCCTGCATTTGGATTTGAAATTGCATCCAAAAAAACTTTTGAATCATGTGCACTTCCTTCCCACCCAGAATATACATATGTAAACATCATGTTGAAATCACAAGCACACATGACATTTTGCGTGATTGTTGTCTTTCTACCTCTATATGAAATTTGTTTCTCTACAGGAACCCATGTACTTATATGTGTACCATCTATTGCACCTATGCAATTCTATAAAGCATAACACAATTAAATAGAATCAGAACAAAATAATAAAGATAATTGAACCGAACTCAAATAATTTTGATAATACGATGTGCATACCTTGAACCAAGAATAGTATTTTAAATTATTCTTAATTCTTTCAGGCAACTCTATGGACTCTTGTTTTATGAGTTCTTTTCCCAATCGACACACTGCCCTTAATACTTCCTTGAAATTGCGTGAGATTGTTTCTGTGGAATGTTGAAAGCGGTTTGAAGCGACTCTATGACGAACATTATGCCCAATTATGAATAAAAAAGTGGCAACCTTCTCTTCGACAAGTACATCTCTTGAGTCACTTAGATAGTTCTTCCATCTTAATTCATTACAAAAATTAAGAAAACATTCCTTCTTCATCCGAAATAAATCAAAACAACTTGTTTCAGATCCATTTAATACTTCAGCAACAAATTCACGACCAGATAATGATGATGTTAGAACCTTTCCTTTATTAAAGAATTTATGATGATAGTCATAGATCACATTACTAATAAGAAATTCTACAAAATCATCATCGCTTTCATCAGAAGTAGAATCATCACTTGTATCAACATCAAATCTGGTTACAACCTGTCATACAATTTCAAAACATAACAAAACAATTCAAAACAACTCATAAAAAAAAAATGCATACAATTGTTCAGAAAATAGAAATAAGTACGCAACCATAAAGATCATAAACAAAGTACTAAGAGAAGCATATATCCAATCACTATCACCACATATTCAAGTAACGTGTTATCCTTAGAGTCTAAGTACCCATCCACGTTTCCTCTCTTTAGACATTGCCATAAACATTTCCCTCCAATCACCATCCTTAAACTTTTTCAGGGTTTTTCCACAGATGTCATCTGGAATGCCTTCAATCTCTTCAAGAGCAGCCACACACTTAGTTAGCGAACAATCAAATGTTACACGTGAGGTAGCCTCCACACTCCTATCCCTACTCTTATCCTTACTCTTATCTCTGCTATACTTCTCTGATCTCGCCAAAGATGCTTGAGCCCATGCTGCAAGCGCGTGTCCCATTTGTTGTGATGTTGACTCTTTTTTGGATATTAGTTGTACTTTTTGTTTTCCACTTCGTGAGACGCGCTCCGTTGCTTGTATATCATCGTCTGAATCATCTGTTGAGACAAACTCTCTATTTTAAAAGTTTTGATGAAAATAAACAAAGGTTAATTAAGAATGTTAATTATGATTCTAAATGTTATGTTAATTTAACTTGTGTTCTTGAGTGGTTTTAATTAAGAGCAGAATCAAGCAAATACAAGAAAAGACAACAAGATCATTCAGCATCATAAACAGAGAATGATCTTCAGCTTCACCGAACTATCTATCACAGCATGTTGTTCAAAGTTTATCTACATCGTTAACAAAGAATCTGCTCTGGAAATCATTCATATCTAACAAGTACATGGCAAGGAACAAGTACAAATAATCCAGACTCAAAAAGGATATTTGATCGCAAAGATCAAAGAGTTTAAACATGGACAAAAGTCATGAAGGCTTAAGAACTCCAAAATTCAAATGTCAAGAAAACTTGATCAAACTGGGTATATGACAAGACAAGAATAAAGGAAATACAGAACATTCAAAACGGGAACTCCAGAATGATTATTGAAGCTCAAGAACGTTCAAACTGATAAAACCAAGAACGTTAATCATTCTCCGTTTTCTGCACATCAACAGCAGCCTTGCATCCTCTCTGTTTCAGTCTGCAATTCGCCTCAAATCTTCTCCAACCTCCTCTAGCTACACTCAAGACTCAAGACAGATAATGTACCATCAAAGATCAATGAAGAAATGTCAAAGAAAGGACAGAAATGCTTTCAATGCTAAAACATCAAAAGTCAAAAAGCTGTTTTCAAAGCAACATTATTTTTATTCTAAAAATAATGTTTTAGTCAAAAAAGCATGACCTCTCCAATAGCTATTTCGTACATCTCCAGCCTATAAATAGAAGACCATTATCTCAGTTCTAAGTAAGAAATTCAAGTGCTAAGTAATCAACAATATACAATCACACTTAAGCTTGAAATTCTGCAAAACAGAGGCAACATCATTTTCTGCAATTCGCGAAACAGCCACTGCTGCACATTCACATATCAGCTGCGAAATTGTCATTAGATACTCTGTAAAGAATCTATTCTCAAACAAGAGTTGAGCAATATCAGATTCTGTCAAATTCAATCATTTGTAAAAACTCAAACTATAAGAGTTTCTTTATAGTTTGTTTAAGATTGCTTCCTATCAAGGTTAGATAGGTGTTGTGATTGCTTTCTGGGTGGAAAGTAATTAAGAAAGAAATAGATCAAGGTTGATTTATTCTAGGTGTTGTAAGATTAAGAAGGTTCTTCATTTTAAACACTTAGTGGAAAATCTCACAGTGTGAGGACTGGACGTAACCCACGTTGGGTGAACCAGGATAAATCTTTGTGTGGTATTCTCTTTCCTTTCTCCTTCTTTATTATACTGCATTAATCATTTGAGATAAAATATAAACTGATTTTCTGCTAATTAAAGAACGTTCTCTGTTTTATAACATAAACCAAGAACGTTCTCCGTTTTCTGTTTCATAACCAAGATCATTCTTGAGTTATTTTCTTAAGTTTTAACAGGAATTTTTTAAAAGGCATATTTACAATTCAAACCCCCCTTTCTTGTAAATCGACATTGTTACTTCATCATCTTCATCAACACGTACATGACTTGCACTTCCAATGTTAAGGTATTGATTATCAAGCTAATTTTCTTCATCAGTATTTGGCGGGTCTTGTGTAGATGAATGGTGAAGTACTCCAGTAGCATTATTTTTGTTGAATAGGATTTCCAATAACTTATAATGGTCACATCCTTTCTTTTGAAATTGAGAAGCTTTCTCATGTACCTGAAACAGTACAAGCATGTCATCAATTATGAGAAAATTTAAAAAATATAAAAAAAGGATAAAAATAGTAGTACTAAATATCAAAATATTCTTCAAAGTATAAAAATTCTCAGACAATGAAAATGAAAACACAACCATAATTTAAAACTATTAAATGACCTTTGAATTTTTTATCTTGGTGGAAAAAGAAGTTTCAATGTAAAGAATTAGTTAAAAGGTTTCATCCTATGATGAAGTGTGAAGATCTGAATGAATATAGTATTTGAAATATCTAAAAGGTATATCTATATTATAAATATCTAAAATCATCATTGTTTTTTAGAATCTGTAACAATCGGGGGCTTTAGACTCTACAATATTAACTTCTGAAACTCTAGCACAATGTATAATTAGACGCAAATAAATAGATTGCCACTTGAAGCATTATGAATATTCTTTCCAAAAGAAAACAAGAAATTAAAAGCATAGTGTATTTTTGCTAGATAGTTTATGAATTTGTGGTGAAAAGTAATATGATGACCCGCACAAATGTCCCCAATAACACAATGCAAGGAAATAAAAAATGCAAGCAGAACGAATTATAGTAAAATGAAATGATTGCATGAGCACGTTTTAGGCCCTACAGTTATCATGAATTGTGAACATTAAGTGGAATTACTAATCTAGGATAAGCACTTTCAATTTTGACTATTAAGATTAATTTGTTGTTGTGGCCAAAAAGGGAAAAAAAACATGAAACAAAATATGACACTAGAAATGGTTTAACTCTTTTGTAGAGCATTCTCTATTCTGTCTTCATATAACTCAACATTACACATGTGCTGAAGCTAACTACTCAACAACAACATTGATGTGAATCTCTTAGAATACATATGGTATTGATGTAATTTTTTTTTATGACTTTTAAAGTTTCAATGAAAGAATCTGTAAAGACTTCCAATAAAAAAATGGGAACTTAAAACAATTACAAACACAGAAGTGTTACCACTTGAAACACAGAAGTGTTACCACTATAAAACAATTACATTTTAGATTGATTTCATTTCAGCTTAATTCTATGTTTTTGGATCCTAACAAGTCTGTGCTGGTTCTTATCCGGTTTTGATTATTTCCTTCACTCTATTTTCACAATGGATGCAGTTTTGCAGATGATGCATATTCTGCCTTTGAGAAATTTGTGAGAAGTCCACATAATAGTAGCTTGGGTTCGATGTTAGCATGCATTAATGATTCATTATCTGGGAAATTGATAGCTGAAATTGGCAGCACCATCCACAGTTTCATATTAATGTCTTTCACTCAAAAGATGATTTTATAAACACCAAATTTATACTCATTGATCTCATATATATGCTAATATTGATTACAAATAGATCATGATCCAAAACACAAAGGAAACCAAGGAAATCAACAAATGAAACCAACTTAATTCGAAAAATAAAATTCAAATTAAAACCCAAATTCAAAAAAACGGTAATCAAAAGAAAGGAAAAGAAAAATTAACCAAAGAAATTATAAGAGAGAATGAAGAACACAACAATGATCAAGAAGAGGAAATGAAGTGGATGAACTTGATTGAATCACGAGCTAGAGTTTGAATTGCAAGTTTAGGGTTTACGCTTAAATGCACGAATGTTTCCATAGCTGCCTCTGGTTTTTGCTTCTGTCTACGGTGAAATGAGCAATTTTTTTGTATTTTATAAGTTCAACAAAATTACAATTATGCCATTAATGAAAATTTACTTTTCCGTATGTTTTCTTTTTAAAACTTAAAATTGGAAAAAGCAAAAGCAAAACACTCTTTACATGTTTTGCTTTTTTAATTTTAAAAACTATAATATTAAAAACAATTTTATAAATCAGTTTTTTAAAATATGTAACCCAAACAAATTTTTTTATTTTTAAAAACTATAATAGAGATTTTGAAATTAAAATCAAACAGACCCTAAAATTTTATTAATTCATGGCTTCGCCCGGACTTGAACCGGAGACCTTCAGTGTGTTAGACTGACGTGATAACCAACTACACCACGAAACCTTTTGATGTTTCTAAGTAATGGTAAGAATTAGAACAATCAATAAACAAATTCCAAAAATCTTAAAATTTCAAATTTTATAAACTCATGGCTTCGCCCGGACTTGAACCGGAGACCTTCAGTGTGTTAGACTGACGTGATAACCAACTACACCACGAAACCGCTGATGATATAACGTCAAATTTTAATTACTTATAATTGCTTTTTAGTAAGAAGATGATGGAATGAATCATAATACTAAAAAAAATTGTTGAGTTGGCAAGGAAATTCAGTTTGGCCAAATGAGAAATAGAGGTAGTTGTATTAGACTTTTATTTGAAAGATACACTCACACACCCATGTCTAGAACCAAGGCTTAATGAAGAGGAAGTTAAAAATCAGAGTTCAATGTAACAACATGTGATGAAGGGAGATTACGCCAAGAGCAAATAATGGTCATAAGGAAACTAGCAAGTGGGTTATAATATTACTATGCTAACACATTTTTAAAATAGGTAATGCAGCACATTTTATTTTCATTTGCTTCTATTATTTGTTATTTAAAAGAGAGAGAAACTCCAATGTTAAAATTTATGTCAGTCTATTACAGTAAAAAGATAAACTAAACATTAGGATACCACAACTCTTACTAATATTTTCCAAAAGGAATATTAGTAACATATTTTTTTAACTAAGTATCATATTTTCTTTAATCAGGCTCTTTGTGCTTTGCTCATTAGTTATAAAAATTTAATTTGATCATCTTATTAGTCAATGGTCACTTTTCAAAATATATTTTATAAAAACAATTAAGTTAGTGTTCTCACTATATTTTTTTGATTTATAACTCAAATTGTATATAAGATAAAAAATTTAGATATAAAAACAAAATATGATAGTTTTTAAGAATAATGTATTATAATAGTTTATAAATATAAATTAAAATATAACATGATATCTATATCTAATAATATGACTTCATCGAGTAGGCAAACTATTTAGTCATCATATTACATAGTCATAATCATTATAAGATCACAATCTTTAGTGGGGACTAAGATTATATTAAATAAATGTAGATGACGAATATGTCTACATTGCTAAAGCATAAGATATTAGATACGCATCTGATTAAGACAAAACTTTTATATTATTTAAACTTAGGATTGCAACTTTTCTGCAGTGTCTATATCTGAATTTTATATCCTCTATATGTAAATGAAGGACAACCCTTCTTCATTTTGATAATAATTTATCAGCCCCCAAGTTCAGGGGCGGAACAGAACAAATAGACAATATTCTTATGGAGGGCCACATAAAAAATTCTATTGAACGAAATGAATATAATTTTTTATAAACACATTTTTCATATAGAAACTAAAAGCTAATTATTAAATGAAGAAGCTGGGCTGCCAAGCTACAATAAGTTTGAAGTAGATTCTCAAATTGTGGCTAAATATTTGTAGAAAAAAATAAATAGATATAAGACCTAAACATTATTAAAAAAGAGTAACACCACATCTTATAAATCAATTTTATAAAAAAGATTTAGACACAATATAAATACTAAAATAGTATCAAAATCGCATATAGATTTGAGTCACAAACCATTTAAATCAACACATCAAGCTATGTAATTCTGACCGTGAGATGTGTATTAAAAACAATTTAAGTCTTATATTGAATATAGATAAAACATAAACCTATTTTAAAAGTTTCAGACTCAATATATAAACCAAACACTATAAAGGTTTCCTCATCTCTCCAAATGTATTTTTCTCAAACGTTTTTTGATTAGAAAAAGATCTGTCACTTCACTATCAATAATACATGTGACACAAAGATGTACAATTCATAAAAATGAGGACTTGTTTACAAAACTAGTAATAATATGGCTATCCGTGCAAGATTGTGAGTCATGATTGTCTCCAAATAAACTTAACCTCAAAAATTGCAAAACTAGTAATAATATGTTTACAATGGAAAATAATAGATCGAAAATCGGAAACATGAATATCGTGCGAGTAAATGATATGAATCGGAAACATGAATGATTTGTTTCTTTGATTATGGATGAAATGCAACGAGTTGCTTGTTTAAAAGAAGCTTTGGTTTCCACCCAAATTTATAATTCCATTTCCATGCCAATCATTAGTTTAATTTTTGTTTACACTCATCATTAGCTTTTTTGGTTAACCATAACTACTATCCTCGTGACTATTAAAATAAATAAAAATTAAAATATACACCACGTCGCTCCTTTTTTTTTTCCATCAATTAATAAATTTAGAACTTTATATTATCCACACCAGAAAAGAAATAATATATTTTTTAATCAATGAATTAAAATAAAAAGACATTGATACTATTCTATAGTAATTATCATCATTGTCATAATAATAATTCATCTTCACCTATTTTTATAAAAAATAATTGAATTAAAATTTAATCAATAAAAATTGATATATATAATAGATTAAATATATTAATTTATAGATTAAATATATCACCTTTGATCGAAATCATCTATTATAATTAAATAAAATAAACTAAGATAAAGTAATATTTTTGGGTTTTATATGCCCATGGCCCGCAAAAGTGTACACACGCACAAGATAGTTCCTTATGGAGGATTGAATTAGTCATGAAATTAGTTAGTGTACACACGCACAAGCACAAGATTTGAATTAAGTGCACAATCATTAAATGTAATTAACATATTAACATATTTAATTATTCAATAAAAAACCAACGACTTAAATTTCAAAGTTAAATTTTATTTTATTTTATAAATTAAAATTTGAAGTGTCTATTTTTATTAGATGATCTAAATATTTTAACTACAATATACTTAAAGAGTGTCGAATACACTAAATTTAGATCACACACAAAAGTGAGAAGGTCAAATTTCTAATAAAAATAGTTATCCTTCTAAATATATTTATTTTTTTAGGGAAGTTATCCATCAGTTTTGTCAACTTTCTAATAAAAATAGTCATCCTTCTATTTACAAAATAATGGATACGTTATTATCAATTACAAACGGAGATGTTGATCCAACTAAAAAGAAACTCAAGAGCAATTGGCATAAGTAAAAGGTTACACAACAAAGACATGTTTTGTCAAAATATTTAGATAAAAAAATGGACATAAATGGGTCGAATTGAACATTTCAATTCTACCCCAAAAAAGGCAAGAAGCTCTACATTCTTGAAACAGAAGGGTTACACGTTACATGAGAGTAATAACACGGTCAACAAGTTGACCATGCAAAAAGATAATATGACTAAAAAACCCTTGTGCAAAATGAACCTTAGAGCAAACATTTTTGGAAATGATTAAATGGCTAAGACAACACAAGCCTTGCAAACATGATTATTATTTAACTGCTTTTTATGGTTTGATTGTAGTGAACAATATATGAAATTAATTAACTTCTTCACATGAAAGACGAATAAGCTGAGCGTAGCTTTCTCACAACATCCTTCAATGTCATGCAAAATCCCACATCCATCTGCATATTGCAAAAATAATTAATCCCTTTATTCAAATAAAATTATACTCTACTTAGTAGTATTAATTATTTCTGAATATATTTGGAGCAAAGGAATTATATTTACTATTTATGGAGAAGATAGTGATAGGTAGTGAAATAACCTGAGCAATAATGGTTATATCAAGTGTGAAATTCCCAAAAGTCAAGGCACTGCTATTGTTGACTTTTAGATTGAGTTTCTCAATTTCACTAATTGTTTTCTCAATAACTCCTTGACTCTTAAGACAGTGTAGTCTTATGAGGACATTTCTTTCACAAAATCTTGCTTCAATTTCAGGTAATGTTTCATCAAATGTACTATTATCTGTGTCTGAACAAGAGTCTTCACCATCATTTGAAAGTTGAGATTTCTTCACAATTACAACAGATTCCACAGTTTTCTTCCTTTTCTGTTCCTCCTCAAGAACATTCACTTTCTCTTGCATTTGCTTCAAGTACTTTATTGCATCTCCAAGAACAGAAGCTTTGTCCATCTGTATATGCAGAAAATTGAAACTGTTTTAGTTACAATTTTATCGTTCTTTACATGATCATAAATAATTGAACTTAATCTTAATTTTGAAAGATTAAAATACTTTAACATATTTTCAAAACATAAGTAACTAAATGAAAGATAGAAACACTAAACTCATAATCTTAATGACAAAAACTACATCAACAACATTATTTGATACCTTCTTTAGGCCTGGAACAAGAGCAGATAGCGCGATGAATCGCTGGCTAAGCTTCTCTCGACGCTTCCTTTCGGCTACAATATGATCATGAGCTTGAGAAAGCTTATTAGGACGAGTGTCAACATCTTTGGCCTTTTGAAAAGCTTTGAAGACATGATTTTGATTCCCCAAGTTTCCTTGATTAATCAACATGTTGGCAAGCGTAGCGTTATCGATTTTAGGACACACCATCTCAGACTTAGGCTTCAATAGTCCCAATTGATTACTTGTGTAATTTGAATCAACAAATGAAACAAGATTGCAGCAGGAA